>NC_090735.1:49080727-49090727 GCF_036898095.1 Palaemon carinicauda
CTAGTGAATATTGTAGTTTACAGACCCCACCAAACACTAAGGAGTTTGACATAATAATAGAAAAAATAGATGATATATGTAGAAACCATAAAGACTGGAATATACTCCTATCCGGAGATTTTAACTTTCCTTTCGTGGATTGGAAAGAACGGATAGAAGAAAGTGGTTGTATGTATACATATAAAAAGAGAGTAATAGTAGCGCACAAGATAAGAGGCAATTTGAAAAGCTTCAAGATATGCTATTAGAACATAATATGCAACAAATAAACCACATTCCAACAAGAAATGAAAATGTCCTAGATCTAGTATTTGTGATGAGGTGAATTATGTTAAAGAAATATAGTGTATAACACGGGAATTTCAGACCACAATGGCATAGAATTAATAGTCCATTCCAAAGCAAGTGATTGCAGACTTAATAAAAGCACAAAACTTGGGAAGGATATGGAAAATATAATTTTAACAGTAAGAATATAAAATGGTCAGAAATAAATGAAAAACTGAATAAAGAATGGAAAAATGTATTTGTAAGTAATAATATACAGGTAAATACGGACTTACTGTACAAAATACTGGACGAAAATTGTTGAAAAAATATGTACCAAAAAAAAAAAAAAAACAATAAACAAAAGACTGCATACCAAGAGACAGAAGGATCTTATTTCAGAAAATTAGAAAGTGGAAGAAAAATCTTGCAAAAGAAAAAAATGTGTGGAAAATGAGGGAAATAAAATGTAAGATAGAAAATGCAGAACAAAAGATTATACGGTCGAACGAAAATGAAAAAAGGGACTTAGAAGAAAGGACACTTCAAAATATAAAAAGAAACCCCAAAGTACTTTATTCCTATGCAAAAAAGATGAATAAAGGGAGATTAGAAATAGGCCCTCTAAGAATTGAAGGACGGCTAACGAATGAAAAAAAGGTAATGTGCAACATATTAGCAGAAAATATAAGAGTGAGTTCACACCAAGAATTGCGAATGAGAATAATGAAACAGAAATGAGAGAAGAAAATGTTGAATATCTAACGGATATAGATATCAATGAAGCAGATATTGTCAAGGCTATAAACGAAATTAAAAATGGATCGGCAGCCGGACCAGATGGAGTTCCAGCGATTTTGTTAAAAAAAACTGCAAACACTATCGCGAAGCCGCTTGCAATACTGCTAAGACAAAGTGTAGATATGAACGAGATATATGTTAAACGTAATTTAGCTTATATAACCCCTATCTTCAAAAGTGGATCAAGACTAGAGGCAAGCAATTATAGACCTGTTAGTCTAACATCACATATTATGAAAGTGTATGAGAGGGTAATAAAAAAGAAAATAATGAACCATTTGGTTAAAAATAATTTGTTTAATATGGGTCAACACGGTTTCATGCCTGGAAAAAGTACACAGACCCAACTGATAGCACACTATGAAAACATACAAAAATATGATAAATGAAAAAGACACAGATGTGATCTATCTAGATTTTGCAAAAGCCTTTGACAAGGTAGACCATAACATATTGGAGAAAAAAAATGAGAAAGCATAATATTGTGGGAAAGATAGGAAAATGGGTAAAAGAATTCCTGCAAAACAGAAAACAGTGGTTGCAAATGACGAGAAATCAGACGAAGCCCAGGTAATATCTGGTGTGCCACAAGGTACGGTATTAGCTGCACTGCTGTTTGTTATTATGATCTCAGACATAGACTGTGAAGTTGAAAACTCTGTAGTGAGAAGTTTCGCCGATGACACAAGAATAAGTAGAGAAATTACTTGTGATAAAGATAGGAACTCACTACAAAGAGATCTAAACAAAATATATGAATGGGCGGAGATAAATAGGATGGTATTTAACTCCGATAAATTTGAATCAATAAATTATGGAAACAGAGAAGGAATGGTATATGCATACAAGGGACCTAATTATGAGATAATCACAAACAAGGAAGCAATTAAAGACCTTGGTGTAATGTTAAATAGGAATATGTTATGCAACGACCAAATAGCAACACTGTTGGCTAAATGTAAAGGAAAAATGGGGATGTTATTCAGACACTTTAAAACAAGAAAAGCTGAACACATGATTATGCTTTACAAAACTTATATACGTAGTACACTCGAGTACTGCAATGTGATATGGTACCCACACTACCAAAAGGATATTGCTCAAATAGAGAGTGTACAAAGGTCCTATACTGCTAGAATAGAAGAAGTTAAGGACCTCGACTACTGGGAAAGACTGCAATTATTGAAACTATACAGTCTAGAAAGGAGAAGAGAATGCTACATGATAATACAAGCATGGAAGCAAATAGAAGGAATTACTGAAAACATCATGGAGCTAAAAATATCAGAAAGAGCAAGCCGAGGTAGATTAATAGTGCCAAAAAATATACCAGGTAAACTAAGAAAGGCGCATAGGACATTAATCCACTACGCACCAGCATCGATAATGCAGCGACTATTTAATGTGCTGCCAGCTCATCTAGGAAACATATCAGGAGTGAGCGTAGATGTGTTTAAGAATAAGCTCGATAAATACCTAAGATGCATCCCAGACTGGAAGATGCAAAATACACCGGAAGATGCATTAGCAACTCTCTGGTGGATATACGAGGTGCCTCACACTGAGGGACCTTAGGGAACCCAAACAAAAAATAAGGCAATAAGGTAAGGTAATGCTACGAACGACGGACTAGATGTTTGAAACAAGCAGTTAGGTAGATGGTGATTAATAGAATTTTTTTGTGAAATGAGAGAAAGAGAAGAGAATAAAATAACAGACGTCAAGAGGCAATATTTTGATTGAATGCAAGTTTTCATTTATCTCTCTCTCTCTCCTCCTCTCTCCTCTCTCTCTCTCTCTCTCTCTCTCTCTCTCTCTCTCTCTCTCTCTCTATATATATATATATATATATATATATATATATATATATATATATATATATATATATGTGTGTGTGTGTGTGTGTGTGTGTGTGTGTGTGCTTTTTGCGTCTCTGTGTGTATTTATATATGAAATGGATATTGACTAGCCATCGTTAAAAAAAAAAAGAAAAAAAAAAACATGTGATGTCTCAAGTTTTTGTTGGACTGGATGTATATCCCTTAATGATTGGGGATACTTTAACGTGGTGAAAGAATTTATATATCGCCATAATCAGCAAAGCTGTACTAAAGTCAAACCATTCGGTGGTGGCCGCTGAAAAGAGCTCTTTGGCAGAAATTATCGTGTCTGAGCGTAAACACTTAGTTCATTTTTCCTTGAAGGAAGTTCTCTTTAGAGACAAGTCGAAAACCTTTGAAAACAACAATAAAGGCAGATAAAGAGATTAACAGTAATACAGGGACGAAGTATCCTTTTATCCCTCGCCCTTTCTTTACAACTGTACTTGCTGGCTCAAGATCATTTAAATAACATCAACATGTTTTATACATACATACATACACACACACTGACTGTATATATATATATAATATATATATATATATATATATATAATATATATATATATATATATATATATATATATATATATACATATATATATATATATATATATATATATATATATATATATATATATATATATATAAATATATATATATATATTATAATATATATATATATATGTAATATATAAATTATATATTATATATATATATATATATATATATATATATAATCTCGAAAACTGACATCTAAGCATAAAGAATGCTTATCATGAACGTGGAAGAGTTATTAAAAAAAAGACCTTTTAAATTCACTTTCCGTGCTTGAGGTCTTCGGGTCACATCCGTCAATCAATGGTCTTTCGGTTTATAAGATTATGATTTCTTAAAGGAAAAGCCAATTTAATCTTCATTCTCTCTCTCTCTCTCTCTCTCTCTCTCTCTCTCCTCTCTCTCTCTCTCACTCTCTCTCTCTCTCCTCTCTCTCTCTCTCTCTCTCTCCAAAAGTAGATATGGTAGAGAAGTGATAGGTTGGTGTAAAGGTGAAATACCCACTAGTATAGAATTAGACCACATTCATGAATCATTCACCATTGAGAAATATATTAATAGACCTAATTTGTGTGGCAAGTGCTCCAAATGGAACCACAGAAGTACAGGATGCAATAGGCCCCCCAAATGCCGTTACTGTGCTGGAAGTCACTTATCAACAGTATGTAAAGAAAAAATCGCAAATGGAGAACAGTTTGTACTAAAATGTCCCAATTGTTATGGTGCACACAATGCAACTGCACTGAAATGTCCAAATCACCCTGGGAATGAAAGTTCTGCGACAGGTGATGGGACACTACACCAGAACATTCCCTATTAAGTAACTTGAACTTTCCAGCTCCTTCGTGGATAACTGAAAACCAGCCATCTGACAATAATTTAATTGTAACCATGTTGCAATCATTTGAAGAAAAGATCACTAAGAAAATAGAGTCAATAGAAGAGAAATTCATTGCCATAGAAAATAAGCAACTTGAGCTAGAAGAAAAAATGAGCCAGTTAATAATTCCAGATGAAGCCACCATCAGTAACAGACAAGTCCCTGCTGATGATGATAAAGAAGCAGCTGTTGGAACAGTGATGAATGGTCATCCTTGGCCTCGGGATTTTTCTGTTAAATATATTCGATCTGCACTTAAGAAGGTGTCAGCCGAGGATAAACATTCATATGGTGTAGCTTTGGCCAATTTGATAAAATGCATTATGGATTTTAAGCAGTCAACATATAATATTGACAGAACAAGTTCACAAGCAGAAGCTATAGTATAATGGAACAGCACCCTCTTTAGATTCTCACATGGAATGTTAATGGCATCAGGAATAAACATATTGAAGTGCAGCATTTCTGCCTTGAAAATTATTTGGATATTATCTGCTTACAAGAAACCAAGCATACAGATGCCAATAAGTATCAAATACGAGGTTACCAAATGTATACTGTGGACAGTCTCATGAGACAATCCCCTTATAGAGGAATGATTACCTATATCAAGAACAGCATACCTGTCTCTTATAGAATAGACGTCACCCTTGGAGAAGACACCAACTCCCAACTCTTTAACATACATGACGAGAAGGGAAACATCAAAATCAAAATTATGAATGTTTATATAACAGATAATAAGCTTGATTTCTCAGGGCTATATGAAATAGTTGATGGCCATCCTTGCATACTTGTTGGCGATCTTAATGCAGTTCACTATAAACTTGGGGATAATTCATTGCAACCCTACAACAATAATGGCAAGAAATTTATGAATCATGTTGAGAGTGAGAGTAATATTATAAACGTGATAAATGGACCTGAGCCAACACATCTCCAGGGAAATAAATTGGACTATGTATGTCTGGTGAATGACCCTGGACTTGCACACCACTGTGAAATTGTTGATACCTTAACCTCAGACCACTTTGGTGTATATGGGGAAATAATGCTTCCAGATACAACACGAAGGCATATTGTCCCAAGGAAAAGACTAAAAAATTCCAAAAAAGCATGAAGGGTTTATCAAAAATAAAATGAATAATTGGTATGCTAGCTATACAGTATCTACTACAGATGACCTTAACAGAGATATGGTTGCAGAGCTTGAGAATTGTATTGAAAGTGTTACAAATCCAAAGAAAAAGATGAGAACGACTATCGGAACAATGAAGAGATGGTATAATAGTGATCCAGCTGTCAAGAGAATTGATAAACAGTATAAAAAGTGAAGAAAAGGTGGGAAAATAACCCCACTGAGCAAAACCTCCTTATCTTTAAACGGATGGCTCAACAGGTTCAAGATGTTAAAGTGAAATCTAGAGAGAAGTACTGGATAGCATTTCTCCAATCAATGGATCACAATACTCCATTCAGACAGATATCTCGAAAGGTTAAGATTGTCCAAGGAGAAAGGATGAGAGAGGGTCTTCACCCTAACCCAACAGAGAAATGCAATGAACTTATGGCAGAGTGGGCACAATCCTCAAGTTATGATTGTTTACCACTCAAGGTTAGAAGTGCACTTGCAAAGAATCTCAAACGAAGACTCAAGAAAATTCAAGAAGCCCTTAGAAAATATCATCCATCCGATAAAAAACCTATCAGTCAAGAAGAATTCCTTGAGATGCCTCAAGAATGGAAAATCCACTGCACCAGGAATGGATGGTGTCACCTATGATATCATCCGGTTTCTTGCAACAGTCCATGGTAACCCAGTCCTTAGACTATACAACATGATATGGAGTGGGGGCAGCCTGCCCAAAATGTGGAAGAGGGCCATCATGATTCCTGTCCCAAAACATGGTAGACCAGGTTCATTCAGACCTATTTCTCTTACATCATGCCTCTGTAAAATCTTTGAAAGAATTATATTAGACAGGATGATGCATACTATTAAACGTAGTTTGTCATGTAAACTGTATGGCTTCATGCCAGGTAAAAGTACGCAGCATTGTATTCATAGAGTTTTGTCAGGAATAAAAAAGAGGTTTACAGTATTTATTGATATCAAGGGAGCTTTTGATAAAGCTAATCCAATTGCCATTTTAGCTGAATTATCTACCATTACATCTGGTAACATTATTAGGATAATTGAGGATTATTTTAAAGATCGATACAGTAGAGTATATTTTGAAGGGATTTACTCCAAGTGGGAAAAGATGGAACTAGGTACACCTCAAGGGGGAGTCTTATCGCCTATGCTCTTTAATGTTTTAATGAATGTTATTGGCTCTTTGAAGACAAAAGGTATCATAACAACTATTTATGCAGATGACAGTGATACAAGGACAGTCATACAAAGCTGTAAAATTAACACTCAAGAAAATAGAAAAAATGTGTAATTCACTAGGGTTAGTTATATCCCCAGAGAAAACCAAAATACTAAGTAAGAGAAATAAAGAAAAACAGATTATTAAACTGCAAGGTAAAATAATAGAAGAGGTAGCCACATATAAATATATGGGGGTTATTGTTGGACAGAGCAATCATAGGAATGATGAAGTAACCAAACTAAAACTAAAATGTCAACCAAGATTAGCCTTATTGAGAAAAGTTGCAAGGGGAAGTGTTGGGTCTTCTGTCCCCGTTCTCCGGACCCTTTATATTTCTATGATAAGATCAGTCATTGACTACAGTGCAAGTAATCTAATTACTCTTAGCAGACAAAGGAGGCAATCCCTCGAGGTTCTCCAAAATGAAGCAATGAGGATAATTTTTGGGTGCCCTAGAACGGCTAAAATTGAAACTATTAGGCATGAAATAGGATTACCAACTCTTGCTCAAAGAATCAAAGTAGTAGCTTCAAATCAAATTGTAAAGTCTCTCAATACAGTTGATGATGGTATTGAGATGCTGAGGCAGGACTTCCTCAGGAGGTTCAGTGCCCTTCCACATAGTGCTAGTGTCCTATACACAGATGGTTCTTTGCAGGAGAATGGACGGGCTGGAGCAGGAGTTGCTCTCTATCAGGATGGTATACTACAGGAATCACGCTCTCTCGCAATCAGGGCAAGCAATCATTGTTCCACTACACAAACAGAACTTCTGGGAATCGCTGCCGCACTTACTATTGCCAAGAATGAGTTGGGTGGTGTCACTATTTACTCTGATAGTATGTCGGCTTTGCAGTCTATTCTGTCAGAGTCATCCGGAAGTAATAAGTTAGTAAATAGAATTCGAATACTTTTATGTAAATTTGAAAAGAAAAATCGAATTGTCCATTTTATTTGGACCCCATCTCATTGTAACTTGACGGGGAATGATCAAGCAGATTTATTAGCAAAGCAAGGCTGTTGTAAAGAAAATGTTGACTACAGTTTCCCACTGTCATATGAAAGTTTGAAAAATAAAATGGAAAAACAACAGCGTCATCGAGATATAGAATATCTGAAAGGAGTATACCTGGAAAGTGCCTCGTTCCGCAATTATATGGATATCACTAAGGGGTCAGAGCCAAATTACATAAAGAGTGGTTGGTTTACATACTAGAAAACATCAAACAAGCTATAGCAGATTGCGCTTAGGATATAAGTATTTGTGGGAGGTGACTAATGATAGAAATTCCAACATAAGAAACTGTCGTTTGTGTGAGTTATCTGATGGGCACAGGTTACATCATTATATTGTAGAATGCAATGAAATTGAACGTTTTAGAAGAGAAATTAAAACTTTGTCATTCCATGTTATTCTCGACCATTTCTTGGATCCTAGGGTGTTTTTGGAAGTTAAGAAATATTACCCAAATTTTGCAAATGCTTCCTAGCTTGCCATATTATTATTATTATTATTATTATTATTATTATTATTATTATTATTATTATTATTATTATTATTATTATTATTATGTTTACTTATTATTATCATTATTAATATTATTATTATTATTATTATTATTATTATTATTATTATTATTATTATTATTATTATTATTATCATTATAGTTGTCATTATCATTGTTATTGTTATTATTAATGTCATTATTATTATTTGTCTAAGTAAAGGGAATAATATCTGTTAAGGCAAACTTTCCGATGCAAGCCTGCTAGGGGGTGCGCCATTTGTGTTCTGCTGTATACGTGTGCATGTATATATACATTGTATGTATGTATAATATTGAACGCAATAAAATTATTAAATCAATCTCTCTCTCTCTCTCTCTCTCTCTCTCTCTCTCTCCTCTCTCTCTCTCTCTCTCTCTCTCTCCCTCCGTGTATATATATATATATATATATATATATATATATATATATATATATATATATATATATATATATATATATATATATATATATATATATATATATATATATAATCTCGGAAACTGACATCTAAGCATAAAGAATGCTTATCATGAACGTGGAAGAGTTATTAAAAGAAAGACCTTTTAAATCTTTTTGAATGTTCTGCCCTTTTCAGGTACTTATCTTTCACTTTCCGTGTTTGAGGTCTTCGGGTCACATCCGTCAATCAATGGTCTTTCGGTTTATAAGATTATGATTTCTTAAAGGAAAAGCCAATTTAATCTTCTCTCTCTCTCTCTCTCTCTCTCTCTCTCTCTCTCTCTCTCTCTCTCTCTCTCTCTCTCTCTCTCTCCGTGTATATATATATATATATATATATATATATATATATATATATATATATATATATATATATATATATATATATATATATATATATATATATATATATATATATATATCTTGTAGATTTTCCTAAAAGATTTATTGCATCCATTGAATGCAATATTTTCTCCACCTTCCACCAGTATTTTTTCAAAGGTGGGGATTTCCTTTCGTGCGTAAAAGTTTAACACTGTTCTTTAAACATATTTAAGTCATCTAGAGCAGTCACAGTACGAGGGTGATGCTTTGTTCTTTATTGAAATTGAGGTTTTCCACGTTGTTTTTGCGTGATTATTCGATGAAATATTAATTCAGTAACATTAGAGGCTTCAGACTTGCGGATACAAGCTATGATTATAACATTAAAAGGGCCGCTGTTCATCTTCATTGTCAAATACTTGTATATACTGCGTAGGCTACTGTTTCCCAGAGCTGGTTAAATTTCCAGTCGTTTAAGTTTAATAGCTTATGCAGTCTTAAGCCCTCCATTTTGTACTTCAAGATCAACCATTCTGGGGATTAAATATGGCTCTCTGATCTTTGCCTGATAAATTTACCCTTATGACCTCCAAGATTTTAAACTCTCCATCTGCCAATCTTATTACGACAATAGGATAAAACTGGCAAATAACCTGGGATTATAATTTCGAAAAAAAAAATGTTGTTAGTTCCAATTATCATTATAGAAATGGAAACCTTACCTTAAGAAATATATATGTTCGACAAGACTAACAGAAGAGAGAGAGAGAGAGAGAAAGAGAGAGAGAGAGAGAGAGAGAGAGAGAGAGAGAGAGAGAGAGAGAGAGAGAGAGATTGGATTTAACTTCTGGTTAATGGTAGCCACCTCTGGTTAATCCTGTGAGATTAGTAAAAAATGAAGGACA
>NC_090735.1:49095727-49108227 GCF_036898095.1 Palaemon carinicauda
ACAGGTGAGGCGTGACGTATTTGTGACGTCCTATCCACCCACTACCCTCCACTCCAGGCTTCCCCTACTCCCTTTCCTCCTCTCTTAACCCCCTCCTTATCCCCCTACCTCTTTCTCCTCCATACCTCCCTTACCCCTTCCTCATCCTCTCTCTCTCTCTCTCTCTCTCTCTCTCTCTCTCTCTCTCTCTCTCTCTCTCTCTCTCTCTCTCTCTCTCATAAGGGAATGGCTGTTACCCGTTTCTCTCTCTCTCTCTCTCTCTCTCTCTCTCTCTCTCTCTCTCTCTCTCATAAGGGAATGGCTGTTTTACCCGTTTCTCTCTCTCTCTCTCTCTCTTCTCTCTCCTCTCTCTCTCTCTCTCTCTCTCTCTCTTCTCTCTCTCTCTCTCATAAGGGAATGGCTGTTACCCGTTTCTCCTCTCTCTCTCTCTCTCTCTCCTCTCTCTCTCTCTCTCTCCTCTCTCTCTCTCTTGGGCTACACGGTATATGAAGCCAGACACAAGTATGACAAATTAATGACAGATTAATAAAAATTATATGCCGAGTAAAGTTTGATCGTTTATGCAAACAATCGTAATTGATGTTCTTGCTTCTTTGACGGTTATACCGTATTTGGTAAGTGCAGAAGGTAACAGTGATGAGGAAGATGACCTGTTTTGTCGAGAAGTGATGAATATTAAAAGTAAAATATGTGGTCAGTTTATTTATAGTATTAATCCAGCCATCATATACTCGCTGTCTATTTATGTTCTGCAATGACTTCTTAACATATGGCAGCCTTTTTCTAATATTAGAATAAATTATTCATATATTTTATCACTTCAATTTCGTTTTTAAGTTTTTACTCTGCATCGGATTCCCACTCAGTTCCACCCTTTTCCTTTCCATCTCTTACACAATTTCTTATAAATGACCAAGCATCAGCTACATACTTCATCCCATCATACGTTCAACGTAATCGATGGGTATTAGGGTCGCATAATCGTATAACTTTCAATGGTTGTATAATTGTCAAACAAACCTCATACAATAATTAGGCAACAACAAGTTGCGCTGGAACAGGAATCAGGGTCATACATAAAACACCCCTACCATACTTAACATATATACATTCGAGTTATCCGCCATTATAAATAAGTCATATGTGTGCATACCTTCATTTCTTCTTGTGCAGAGAGAGAGAGAGAGAGAGAGAGGAGAGAGAGAGAGAGAGAGAGAGAAGGGGGATTGAGGGAGATGAAAGGAAGGTATGGAGGTGAAAGAGGGCGGGAATAGGGAGTAGGAGTAGGGTAGGAGGGAGGGAAAGAGAGGGATGGTGGTAGTAGGGGAAAGCAGGGGCGGAGTTTGGTGGATGAATGGACGTCACTATTACGTCACGCCTCACCTGTTTGAATGTGTAAATGGCTCACGCAGGTTTTTTGACTTCACAGTCAAGAGTAAACGCCATAATTAGCAGCATTTGACAATGCACAGTAGTGTCAAAAATTAGCGGAGCGTGTGAAACAATCTTTGCCAAAGCACCATGCTGATCCGAGTTTTCGTTTCAAAGATATTTGCGAAAAACAGTGTGTCATAGGGTCTGATAGGCATAGTAGGTGATAATAATAATAATAATAATAATAATAATAATAATAATAATAATAATAATAATAATAATAATATGTGGAACAAACATTTTTTTTTCAGACGCTTAGAAGAATATTTGTTATAATCATTTTCTCAGAAAAAATATCTGATATCATTTTCCAGATTATTCCCAATAACGAATAAAGGATGATTCATTTCTCGTTATTAAATGAGTAAACAATAGATTGTATAAATAAGGATAAATAAGTAATTTCAACAAATCTACACCGGTCATCTGATACCCTAAAATAAATCAACTTCAGACAATGGTATTAGATAACACCCTTGAGGATCAAATCACCTCTAGATAATTACATAATTATAGTTTATAAATAATAACTGCATATTATAGGGTAATTATATTTAATCTCTCTTGATCATCATCATTTGTCTGTAGATGCGAGGTACAACTTCAACACTGATAACCAAACTTAATATCAGTTCCTACTGTAATCATTGATAAGGCGGACGATTAATTATTTTACTTTGACTAATGGTAAAAGCGACCTTAGTAACGTTTTTTGTTTTATTTGGGGAATGTCGCCTATTATTATTATTATTATTATTATTATTATTATTATTATTATTATTATTATTATTATTATTATTATTGACTACGCTACAACCGTAGTTGGGAAAGCAGTATGTTATAAGCCCCAGGGGCTCCAACAGAGAATATAGCTCAGTGAGGAAATGAAATTAAGAAACAGATAAAATAGCGAGCTCGAGTGTACTCTCAGACAATAGAAATCTCTCCCAAGATAGTGGAAGACCATGGTACAGAGGCTATGACGCTACCCAAGATGGTACAGAGGCTATGACGCTACCCAAGACTAGAGAACAGTGGTTTAATGACCTTAATGTCAGACAGTGATACTAGATCCAACCGGAGTTAATATATTATGAATCAGAAAATAACTCGAGATTATTTCCAAAATCAGACGGTAGTTGAATCGAAGAGGTAATCTTGTTTATTCTCTGTGGCTCTTGTGTCCCCTGGGAAATGATCAGGTTTCATCTTATTACTGCGTTTGTTTACCAGATATTAATATAATGAGAAATGTATAAGGAATTGGTGTTGTCTGAAATAGAGAATACTTGATGCAGTAGAAGTCATTAAATATTTTTAAAGCCATTTTGTAATGGATTATCCTCTTAGATTAATTTTTGAATTAACCTAAAACCTTTTATAGGTTTTGAATAAATAGCTGTTAAATATTTTATGTTAGTGAATGTTACAAGTGTGGAAGAATTGTCGAAAATTTCTTATGTTATTTTATAAGTCAATTTTATTCGAGAAATCTTCTTAATCCTTGGAAAAGGTATGTTGTTGGTTCAAGGTTTAATGGTCACTCATGAATGGCAGAGGCAAGGGACAGCGACATTACCCTGTCGAACAGGACAATGCCCTAGAGACTGACCATATATACATATGATCAGCGCCCAAGCCCCCTCTCCACCCAAGCTAGGACCAAGGAGGGCCAGGTAATGGCTGCTAATGACTCAGCAGATAGACCTATTACCCCCCCTCCCCTCCGCTATCCTTAGCTCAGAAGGATGTTGAGGTTGCAGCGACCAAAGGAACTAACGAGTTTCAGTGGGACATGAAATCCAGTCTGGCGATCACCGGTCAGGGATGTTACCACATCGGCCACCACAACCCCAGAAGCATTTGCATTCTACAAGTTTTATTCCAGCTGTGGCCAAGTTGTGGAATGATCTTCCTAATTGGGTAGTTGAATCGGCTGAACTTGAAAAGTTCAAACTTGCAGCAATTTTTTTTATGTTGCACAGGCTGACGTAAGTCTCATTTTATAGTTTATATATGAAAGATCTATTTTAATGTTGTTACTGTTCTTAGAATATTTTATTATTGTTGTTCATTAATCCGCTTGTAGTTTACTTATTAACTTGTTTCCTTTCCTCACTGGACTATTTTTTCCCTTTTGGATACCTTGGGCATATAGCATCCTGTTTTTCCAACTGGGTTTGTAGCTTATCTATTAGATAATAATAATAATAATAATAATAATAATAATAATAATAATAATAATAATAATAATAATAATTAGGTTGCTTGTCACATCTTTGTAAATACTATAGAAAAATATAGAATAAAGAAATTCAAGAAGATAAAGGCAGGAAAAATTGTCTGCTAAAAGAAACTTCTTAATCCTTTGCAAGTTCAAAAAGTGTGAACAGCTGTTACGGTCACCTCAGCATCTGTAACGTGTTGAATACTTGTTCACGCCTCAATAACAGAGTTCTCGGGAGAGCGCCTTGGATCTGTCAGTGACCGTTACGGGGGAAATACTAGAGCTTCAAGTTGTTCCTTTATGTGACTGTTCTTATGTTAGAACCAATTTAACTTTTTGTTTCTATAGAGACAAAATTGGGTGCAGAACAATACTGTGTTTTTTTTTTTTTTCAGAAGGCAATTGTCAAATTGTGTTTTCCCAATGAGTAAACGGCGGCGTCAATGAGTCCCCTAGTTGCCAGAATGCCAGAAAAACCTCAAATCAATCAATCAATCAAATAACGAGCAAAGTTGATCTAGCGACGGATTTTGCTCCAAAAGTGTTCTTCAATAAAAGTTTAATCTCAATATTGGAAAGATCCCTCCTCACCGTTCTGCGACTGGGGTTCGAGTTCCGATCAAGCTCGATAGTTTTTCTGTAGTGTCTGCAACATCACCATCCTTGGGAGCTAAGGATGGGGTTTTTTTGGGGGAGCCTGCAGGTGTACGTGCTAAGTCATCAGCAGCCATTGCGTAGCCCTCCGGGTCCTAGCTTGGGTGAATAGGGAGCTCGGGGATTGATCATAAGGATATATAGTCAGATCCTTGGGCACTGTCACTGTCCCTTACCTCAGATATTCATGAGTTGCCTTTGAACCTTTAAATAATCATAAACTGTTTTATAAGTATAATTTGGTCATTAACTATTGTAAGTACAATTTGGTTATCAACTGTGTTACAAATGCAAATTTTTCAGAGTTTATAGAAATCACTAGAAATTTCCAGACAAGTAATTTTCCCTACATTATATGTTGGTATGTGAGTGAATCATTTGGGTGTGAACTTTGTTCTCTTCAACTTGTTATGATTACGGGCTTCCATTAGTGCAAGAGCCCGTAGCTTGCACACTTTGTGTAATTGCCGCTCTAAAAGAAAGCAACTTGTTGTCAAGATATCTTGGTTAATGGAACAGACAAGACATTGCCTGCACAGTATTCTAGAAGTTTTATTCCAGCTGTGACCAAGTTGTGGAATGATCTAATCGGGTAGTTCAAATCAGTAGAACTGCAAAAGTTCAAAGTTGCAGCAAATGATTTCATGTTTGAACAGACTGACATAAATCTTTTTATAGTTTGTATAAGACATATCTGTCTTGACGTTGTTACTGTTTTTAGAATGATTTACTGTTAATTTGCTCTCATCGTTTATTCATTTCCTTATTTCTTTTCCTCACTGGGTTATTTTTCCCTGTTGGAGCCCTTGGGCTTATAGCATCTTTCTTTTCCAACTAGGGTTGTAGCTTGGCTAGTAATAATAATAATGATAATAATAATATACCGCCAAAAAACTAGGTAGAATATAGATTGGTGATACCTTCGTAACCAGCGATCGTCCTGTCTCTTCAAGTATTGAAAGTTGACGCACTCAAAGAAACTAAACATCTGGTTTAAACTTTTGAGTTAATATTGAACCAGAAAGAGACTTCTGCCACCTTGTCAGGTGCAATCAGCCTCGATCGGAAACTTATTGAACTGCATGTCAGGACTCTTTTGCTGCTCGCATGAACAGGCCTGAATTAAACGTATTCCGCATAATCAGCAAGGCTGACCTTACCCTTGCTGAGCCCAGACTCGATTTTGTTCAGAGAAAAAGAAACTTTCTCCAACTTTCAGACATTCCTTTCAAAGCCTGCCAGTCGCAACTTCGTTTGGAGATAGTGGTGTGCATCGGCTTCGAGTTTCTAAAAGTAACTCTAAAATTGATATTAGTTTTCGTCGTTTTAGATGAATTCTCATCATTTTTCCCTTATTCTTGAACACGGAAGGTTTCTTGTGATCTTCGTATTCGTAGCTGAAGACCGTTCAAAGATACAAATGTTTCTCTTAAAGTTTTTAAAGGCTGCCCATGAGTAGCAGAGAAGGGACAATAACGATGGCCTATCAGGACAATGCTATAGAGACTGACCATATATACATATGATCAGCGCCCAAGGTAGGACCAGAGAGGGCAATTTCATTACACCATTGCGGAGTTTGGCTTACTGCTCGAAGGGAAAATTACATCTCGGGTAGTCGAAATACTTCAAAGTTTTCCGGAAAACTTCAATTAATCTTTATCTTTCATGTTTGAAAAAAAAAAAGATTTTTCCGAAAATACGGTGGAATTTAACAATTTTCAACATCGTCAGAATTCGTAGGCTGTGTTTGTTTTTTCTTGTTCAATTTTTAGAAAACAAGGAAATTTGTTATGATGATGAATGTATTTTAGACTTTCTTGTTGGTTTAATAATCAACATCGAAAAGGAGAGTGATATAAGAGAGGGCGAAACTGCAAGTCTCATCCTAAGAGTTAATGAGATCTTGATCCAGAGCCAGATGCGAGCATAGATAAAACGGAGTGTAATTCCCGCTCGATTGAAATAATAAATGCACATTTCATTTTTTAAAATTGAAATTGCAATTCCAATTATAATTGTTTCGATGTATAGATATGAATTTTCTTTCCTTTTTATTTTTATCAAGGTAAAGTCTGTGTTTGAAACCTTAGATGAAGTTAGCAAGCGAGATCTGCTGAACCTCAGCATATTTCCATTGCCACGTTGCGTTTACAGACAGAACTTAATGTGAATCTCTCAAAGGGAGGAGTATCAGGCTTTATTAATTAATCTGTGGGAAATTCAGATACATATGCTGGTGTTCATGATTCTCTCTCTCCTCTCCTCTCTCTCTCTCTCTCTCTCTCTCTCTCTCTCTCTCCTCTCTCTCTCTCTCTCTCTCTCTCTCTCTCTATATATATATATATATATATATATATATATATATATATATATATATATATATCTTTATATGAGTCTTTCGTAAAAAGTCACAGTATATGGTCCTGGAAAATCGTTGGAGGTGCATTCGCAGTTTATAGTAAGAACAGTTCCATCGATGATTTCAGAATAAAGTATACATGTATCTACATATATGAGTGATATATATAGATGATGTTAAGAACTAAAATATGATGGTTAAAAACCCTCATTGCATACCAGGTAATCTTTAAAGACCTCCCCCCCCCCCCCGTTTCCCGATACCAGCAATTTGTTGAAGAATGTGTAGATTTTTAAATCATCAGGTAAAGGCGTCTCTGAGCATTATCATCGAATCTTCGTGCTATAGTCAAACCATTTTTAGGAGCGAACTCGGAGACCAATTGCGGTGATGCCAGTTTTCATGGGTCATTTTCAAAGCACACCTGGCTTGACCGCTTTAATCTATTGGCTAGCCAAGAAAAGGAGAAAAGGGTCAGCTATTAAGTCATTCACCAGGATTTGAACGGTCCAAGAATATAATCCTTTAATTTGATACTCTCTCCAAATTAATTCCTTCGCTCTTTTCGTTTTCAACCCCGTGGTGACAAGTTGAAACTATTAGATATAACGAAGAGCAAAATTGTTATGAAAAGATTATCACACTAACAGAAATAATATTAATCCATTTCTCAGTTCTGATTGATTATTAAAAGGCGGGATTTTTTTTTATAAAGGATTTAATTAAATAAGTTTAATATAGTATATTTACTTTGGTGATTGTATTGTTTTAGAATTTATCTAATTAATGGACAAACTTTTTGTAGTTTCATTATCCCTTTTCCATTTAAAGAACTGGAAGATATTGTATGCCATTTTTCTTTCTTCTTGGTAAAGAACACGAGGCGGCGGGGAACTCTCTATGGTGTTTAAGGGAGGCTATTTGCGAGACAATGAATGAGGAAGCTAATCTTCAAGCATTTAATAGGATTTGAAGAAAGGTCTCAGTGAACTGACCCAGTGAAGATGTGGCAACGTATATGCCATATCTCCTATAGTCTGTCCAGAATGTCATGAAACATAGAGTAGATTTCCGACGTTGCCGCTTTGCGTCAATTTCATTCATTAAATCTCACTTAAGGCGAAAAAAACAGTGTAGATTTGGCATACACTTTGCCACATCTCTCTCTGTCTCAGGTCAGGAAGGTTAAGTAGCTTATCATTTTGGTTCTGATATCCAAGCGTGACGGTTTAAGATGGAAGGCTCCCCACGACAGCAATTAAGTACTCAGACGCGAGAAGTCATATTCAATGTCCACGAGTACTTCAAAAGGGAGAAAGAAGACAAAACTGTTATGCATGGCTTTGACAAGGCAGTACAACGTACAATGGATGCAACTAAGCAGTGCAGAAGTACGATATATCGCATTTGTAAGGAAGGAAAAGACAGCTTAGAAGAAATTGATGCTCCCGTTTTTAACGTAAAGAAAAGGAGAAGACCACCAACTGTAACCAACATCGATGGATTTGATCAGTGCGTTTTACGAAGGACAGTTCTCGGTTATTATGTCAGAAAGGAAATTCCAACGCTGGATAGCATTCTACTTGAAGTCAAAGAAAATATTGGATTTAGTGGATGCAGAGAATCTTTACGTAAGATACTTAAAGAAATTGGATTTAAATACGGAAGTTAACGGCCGGAAATTTCTACTGGAGAGAAGTGATATTGCAAGTGCCAAGACCAAGTTCCTACATGAAATGGAAAATATTAGGGGTACAGGAAAAAAAGGTCTTATATTTCTGGATGAAACCTGGATTAATCAGAATTATACAGTCACCAAGTGTTGGATGGATGAAAGTTCGACAGGAGCAACTGGAATAAACCCACCAAGCGGGAAAGGGAGTAGAATTATCATTTTGCATGCTGGATCTGAGCAAGGATTCGTGCCAAATGCACAGTTGGTATTCCAAGCAAAGAACGACGGTGACTATCACCACCAAATGAATCGCATTGTATTCGAAAAATGGTTTCGAGAGCAGCTCATACCCAATATACCACAACAGTCAGTTATAATTATGGACAACACATCATACCATTCAGTGCAAAGTGACAAACCTCCTACCATGGCAAGCACAAAGGGAGCGATCAAAGACTGGTTAAGAAATAAAGGTGAAAATTCCCCAGAATATCTGACGAAGTGTGAATTGCTTGAAATGGTGAAAGCAGTGAAACATGGAAATGCTCCAAAATATGCCATCGACAAAATAGCTTTGGAAAAAGGTCACAGGGTCGTAAGGCCCTTATAGTGCACTGCCATTATAGTGCAATTGAACTCATTTGGGCGCAGGTTAAAGACTATGTAGTCAAAAGGAATACATTTAAAATAGCAGATCTAACATCTTTGCTGCAAGTGGCACTGTCATGCGTGACAGCAGAAAATTGGAAAAATGCCGTTAATCATGTTGAAGACATCATTATAAAAGACACAGAGAATGATGTTGCTGTGAATCAGTTTGTTGATTCATTTGTTATAGAAGTAACTTCATCTGATGATAAATAGTACAGAACACATTAATGCTGAAAAACACTGGAGGATTATCTTGATTTAATTTAATGAAGACTTCTGTTTTATTTTGTTGTTTAGTTTTATCCTGTGACGGTAAACAACACATATTTTTGTAAACAATTTATTTTAAGGGAAAAATCTTCATTGCTTTCACTGCATACATTTGTTTTAATCCTTGTTTCTACGTTAGAGGTTTCATCCTCATATGAGAATTTACTTCCTGTTAAACAAGACAATTTAATTTTTATACTAAAACAGTGCCTTATTTTAAAGAAAATGTCTATTAATTTTATCGTTTCATTATCCTAAAATCCAAGAAATTTTTTTAATGGAGAAAAGTATTATTTTATGAAATATTTCATGTTTGGCACATTCATCAATTCTACAACAAATATGGTGAGAGAGAGAGAGAGAGAGAGAGAGAGAGAGAGAGAGAGAGATAGAGAGAGAGAGAGAGAGATGCCAGGCTACAGATATCTTCAAGAACCTGACTACACATTTGATAATGTTCAAATATAAACTGATTCAATCAAAATTCAAATTATATAAAGAATAAAAGTTAAAGCTTTATGAGTAATAAAGCTCGAAAACATTTAGTACATTAAGATTCCAGTATTGTACTGAACTAGATTGATCGTAGGGTGCAAAACGTTAAATTTTTATTTTCATCTGAGATGGATCTCTTACAAAACGTTAAATTTTTATTTTCATCTGAGATGGATCTCTTCAAAGTTGTAGAAATAATGTGATATGTATTAAAGGACATTTACTTGTCTCCCGTACTTTATATGGTGCTCGAACTCTCCCTAAAAAAAATCTTTTTACATGAATGTTTTTAAAATAAACAAAGCAATCAACTTTATGAGCTGTTTTCAAAACACAAGTTCAACTTAATCGACAACAACCATTCAGCTTTTGTGTGACTGGAAATATCCAGATTATGGGATTAAAAAGGAAATTTTACGACCGTATTAAAGGACCCGGAATGGAAGGATGCTGGGATTAGCTTGAGTCAGATTAAAAGTCTTGAGGAAGTTTGGCATCGCCGCAAACCTACTCGATGTTAGGGAAGCGAAGGCATCGGCATTAAGGCCGCAAATGAGCTCAAGTTCGCTCGTAAAATGGTTCTACTATAGGCTAGGTTGTTTGGTGGCGGTGGGGGAGGGGTGATGATGGTTAAGGGATCGAAGACCCGCGGTCACTCAAGGCCAAACACAAATACATAGATAGTTGAGGTTAACATACTCGTATCTCCCGGATGTAATAGGCTTAAGGTTTTCCTCTCCTACAGCGAACAAAACTCGAATGCCGTTTAATCCGATTCAAAGATCGTTTACAAAGCTATTGTCATTCACGGTCAGTTTAGGGTCAAGCGCAATTAGTTAGGTTTGATTAATATATATATCCAAGATGGAATAGACCTGTGGTTTTCCTATCCTGAAGCGAACAAAACTCACCTTCAGTTTTAACCTATTCAAATGCAGTATAAAAGCTATCGTCATTCACGGTCAGTTTAGGGCAAAATACAATTAATAAGGATAATATATACGCAAAATGGATTAGTCCTATGGTTTTCCTATCCTACAGCGAACATAACTCGCCTGCAGTTTTATCCTATTCAAAGGCTGCATAGAAAGGTATCGTCTGTCAGAGAAGGCTTCTGTCCCGTGTCAGCTTCCAGGGAGCCATAATTGTCCGTTTGATTTTGAGAATAAAAATGTGTCGAGAATGATACGAGGAGATAATTGAACGCGTATCATTTCCGTTCGAACTTTTAATGGGTTCTCTCCTGTGGAGGCAGATGTTAATTGTTTTGCGCCAATGTCATTAGACTTTGAGAAAACCCTAATTAGTTTTCTCGAAATGCCCACTATCAATTATGCTTCTAAACGTTTTAATAACTGAAAAAGACCCTGAAATGATAACTTGATGCAATGTTTAATTAGATTGTTGGAAAATTAACAATATATTCATGTCTCTCTCTCTCTCTCTCTCTCTCTCTCTCTCTCTCTCTCGAGATAAGCACAAACTTTTAACGTTTCCTAATGAAATGAACAGTGAATTACTTTGATGGCAGTTTGTAATGTAACTGCGTCTTATTTTAGAGGTGATTTAAGTCAAGTTGTGCGAGAAAATTGATATTCCCAAAATAGTCATCATGTTAAGGATTGTACGAAAGTTACCGCTTGTAGTTATATATATATATATATATATATATACATACATACACACACAGCAACAACAATAACATTAAATGTAACTATTCTTGGTCCACTTCGGGACATACACCCCAGGTATGTTTTATAGGTATCCCCACTCAGAAAGGAATATATATATATATATATATATATAGAGAGAGAGAGAGAGAGAGAGAGAGAGAGAGAGAGAGATATGCTCTTTAAACACATATTTTGGAATTCGAATCCTATCCTCGTGCCTGGCTCCATTCATTTTTGATCCGCTGCCGTCGAAAATTTATCGGGTATATAATCCATTCCCAAAGTTGGAGGGCCAATAGGTTGCAACAGAATTTGTCGATTTCACTGCCTCATTTGCGGAGCATAAAACGGAGGATCTCTTCGTTAACTAACCGAGTGTCTTAATTACTACAATCTTTAGTGCGTTTATATATATATATATATATGTATATATATATATATATATATGTATATATATATATATATATATGTATATATATATATATATATATATGCGTGTATATATATATATATATATATATGTATATATATATATATATATATAGTATGTGTATATGCATGTATTGATATATACATATATAGCGGCCTATATATACTATATACAGTATAATGCGTGTGAAAATGTATACATATATTTATGTAGGAAAATGGGAATTCAGTCCCAGAAACGGAGCAAACCAGTAAAAGGAAAACTCTTTTCGCCATTGCAGATTCAATCGGAGGATGGCATCCATCTCGGTGGACGTAATAGACAGGAGAGCAGCAACACCGGCCTCGAGGTGAGTGTTACATGAGAAGATTATTATTATGTATATTCTCTCTTGTTAGGACACTTATGTTTGCGTAGTATACAATGTGCAATTGGATGATTTAGCTTTGATTAATATTTTTGCTCTTTGGCTTCAGTTTTGTAGTGGTTTAGATAGATTGGTTTATACCTTCTCGATTGTCTCTCAAAGTCTCCGTAAAGTATGAGTGAGGTTTTTAGTCATCTGCCGTTGAGGTTATGTCCTGATTCGGCTTGTTAGGATTTGTTTGTACGTTCCTTGGTTGTTTATC
>NC_090735.1:49113227-49125727 GCF_036898095.1 Palaemon carinicauda
GGTCTCAGAAAAAAATAGCTGATGTTTTTTCCAGATTATCCCCAAACACGACTAAAGGAGAGTGAATTTCTCATTAAATAATCAAACTGTAGATTGTATAAATAAGGATAAATAAGTAAATTCTTCATATAATCAGACCAAATCGACACTGGTTATTTAATACCATAAAATAAATCAACTTCATACAATGATATTAGGTACCACCCTTGAGGATCAAATCATCAATAGATACGAGTAATTACATAATTACAACTTATAAATAATAACTGCATGTTATAGGGCAATTATATTTGATCTCTCTGGATCATCATCATTTGTCTGTTAATGAGAGTTATAACTTGAACACTGATAACCAATGATTGCTATTGTAATCATTGATAAGGCGGACGATTAATTATTTTACTTACTTTGACTAATGATAAAAGCGACAAAGACATTTTTTGTTTTATTTGGGGAATTATTATTATTATTATTATTATTATTATTATTATTCTTGTATTTGTTGTTGTTGTTATTATTATTATTATTGGCTACACTACAACCATAGTTGGGGAAGCAGTATATTATAAGCCCCAGGGGCTCAAACAGAGAATATAGCCCAGTGAGGAAATGAAATAAAGAAACAGATAAAATAGTGAGCTCGAGTGTACTCTCAGACAATAGAAATGTGGCCAAGATAGTAGAAGACCGTGGTACAGAGGCTAAGACGCTACCAAATTCTAGAGAATAAAGGTTTAATGACCTTAATGTCAGATGCTGATACTAGATCACGGACGGGAGGTAATATATTATGAATAAGAAAATAACTCGAGATTATTTCCAAAATCAGACAAGAGTCGAATTGAAAAGGTAATCTTGGTTATTCTTTGTGGCTCTTGTGTCCCATGGGAAATTATCTTGTTTCATTTTATTACTGCGTTTGTATATCAGATACTAAATAAATGTATAAGAATTTAGTATGGTCTGATGATTGATGTTTTGTGGAATAGAGAATACTTGATGCAGCAGATGTTCTTAAATATATATATTTTTAATGGCTTTTCCTCTGAAATAAACTTAAAACATTTTATAGGTCTAGAGTAAATATCTGTTGAACGTTCATGTTAGTGAATGATACAAGTTTGGAGAGATTGTCAATTTTTTTTATATATATAATTTTAGATGTCAGTTTTATTTTTAGAATCTTCCCAATCATTTAGAAGGGAATGTTGGGGGTTTAAATTTTTAAAGGTTTAAAGGTTGCTCATGAATGGCAGAGGCCCTATCGAGTAGGACAATGCCCTAGAGACTGACCATATATATATATATATATATATATATATATATATATATATATATATATATATATATATATATATATATATATATATATATATATACATACTGTATATATATACTGCATATATATATATATATATATATATATATTATATATATATATATATATATATATCTCAAGCCATGGCGTCCTGATGGAAGGTTCCTTTTTGGTAGCTTCCTTGGGTAAATAACTACTAAGATATTCCCAGAGAATTTAACCACAGGTTATCACAGAATTCTAACTTCTGGAGAGAGTATCCTAAAGGTTTCCTTTTTAAGACATCGTATATCAACAGGGGACGCATGTATTAACGTGCCACATAGCTATCTACACGCCGAACAGAGTTAACACTTCGGAGTGTAAGGGCGGAGAATAGCTGGGAGCCGTTCCACAGCTAATCTCGTCCGTGGCTACTTTTGGTACTCGAGACGTAAACAAACGGGCGCCATTGCTAAATGACGTCACGTCCGTCCTCATCCTTCTGCTAGAAGCTCGCCTATCTTAGACGGATTTTCCCTACGCTCTTTTTATCTCACTGCATCTTCGTCATGTCGCTACCTTCGGCCTCGCCTTCTTCTGGAAAGTTGAGTACAAGGTTCCAGTATTGTTTAGTTAAGCTCTGACAGTAAAGTAAATTTTACTTTTCGAGATATTTGATGTTTTGTGGCAGAGCTGTGCCACAACCGGACCCACCATTTTATGGCGTCGTTGTTGTCCTGCATGCCTTATTTAGTTAGCCTCAACAACGCTTCCGGCCTTATTAACTAATCGATACTATTAGTTTATTTAGTCTTCATAGCTAGGAACTTTTAAATCGTGTTTTGACGCTTTTTTTATCGGTCATCGACTGACCCCATACCAGTTGGCTACTATATGATATTTATCAGTGATCCTAGGCTTATTTATGAAGATAGTGGCATTATTTTACAATACTATTGACTGTGATGCAAGTGTTTTCGCCTTCAGGGACCATATAGGGGACAGGTTAGATAGTGTGTCTTTTTAACCTAACCTACATGTAGGACCCCTATATGCTTCCTTCATCCCCTGCCTTAGGGCATCCCCTCTGTGTAGCCTTGCTCCCCCTACCACGTAAGGGGATCAAGCTCATATCAGAGTATATTATCGCCTCTCTGTCCTCCCTAAGGGAATGATCCCCCCTTAGGGTTGCGTCCGAGAGTGAGGAACGGCTAGTCCTTCCTCTATTGCTGGGGCTAGGTCTCCGACTTTTCCTGCAATAGCGATATGTCTTCCATCCTTCCTAGTTCAGGACGTACATCCCTGCTCTAGGTTAGGTTTTGGAGGGGTTAGTTCTGTTCCTTGCTGAAACGATACCCATGCACCGTTTTCAGTCAAGCTGCCTTACCTTAGGCTAGGGAGTGTCCTCCCTTCCTCAGTGGCCGCTCTGGTACAGAACCCCCTCCATGGAAGACCCTTCTCTTCTCCCCTCCCCACCTATCTCTTGTATGGCCTAGCCTATACTTAGGTTAGTCTATACCCATCTGTCCCC
Source organism: Palaemon carinicauda (assembly GCF_036898095.1). Classification (NCBI taxonomy): domain Eukaryota; kingdom Metazoa; phylum Arthropoda; class Malacostraca; order Decapoda; family Palaemonidae; genus Palaemon; species Palaemon carinicauda. The sequence goes on from NC_090735.1 coordinate 49,116,059, forward strand.
TGTCCTACAACTCCTCCTTAGGGTGGAGTGATAGGGCTACCTTGAGCTTCTGTGTGCAGTCCGCTCTGGTACATATACCCTTCATAGTGTCCTATGGGGTTAGCCACTGGATGTGTTCTGTATGCAGGGGTTCCCCCCCCCCCCCGCTCTTGGGTGTCCCCTAGCCCTCCCTTGGGCTACCTTAGCTCCCGGTCCTCTGCGGCCCCTGCTTCTGGGTGATAGAGTCAGCCTCTATCATGGGTACACCCACACAGGCGGGATGTCTGCGGGTCCGTGGCCGGACCCCTACATCCCTCCTCCTGTCTCTTTCACTATCCGGGTGCCGGCCCCTTGCCGCCTCCACTGTCGATGATACCCACCTCCTACCTTGGTGACTCATCCCTTATCCTCTCGGCCGCCAGTCCTCCGTGTGCCGGGGGACTGCCGCCTGCCGCCGGCTTCCAGCCGATGGCTCTCCCTCCTTCCTCATAGCTTGGTCGTCCGCCCGCCGGCCGGCCCCCGGAGTGCCGGCATCCACTGCCGGCAGTCCGGTTCTGCTATAACCATCCTTGTTCCTGTCACCAAGCCGGCAACCTCCGGCTGCCGGATACGCCGCTCCCTCCGCCGGCGTGCGGCCGCCACCCTGGTATTACTCTTGACTTCTATATTGTCTGTCCTAGTGCCAGAAACTCTGCTGGAGCGGCCTCCGGCGTGCCGGCGGTCTGCCGGAACCTTCCGGAGGCGTCAAGGTGACTTGCACCCCCTTCTACTAGCTATCATCTGATATTGATAGCCCTACACTGCAACCAGATGGCTTGTTTACGTAAATGGATCAGTATCTTATTACTGTTCTATTGGTAATCATGCTGTCTTCTTGCATATCACAGATTTCCAGCATGCTGCGTGTATCTTAGCGCGGCTGGTTGCCGGAAGCCGTTACCCTATGGGATCTTTTAGTCCCCTAATTTGGAACTGAGTGGCCTCAGTCCCAACCTTATATCCTTGACAATTCCCATAGAATTCTATCTGCCCTACGGACTTCTACTTGAATTCTATCCTTTGCCTTCGGTCACCTCCGATTGTCCAAGGATGAAGGTTACGGTAACCAGCCGTGCGAGATGCACGGAGTATGTTCCTATCCTATCTCAACCCTTCCTCTGTGCATCACACCCTTTATCAAGTTAAAATTAATGATTAATATTAACTTAGTTTAAGAGTCATTCCTATGACCCCCCCCCCATACTCATTTTCTCTTTTACAGGAGGAGCAGATGAAGTGTGATTACGACTTCTGCGCTGTGAAACGCCAGCACTTCTACGGGCATACAGCGTGTAGGACCCACGCCCCTTGTGCCAACAAGAAAGGGGATTTGAAGTTCTGGGACCCTCAGAACTGTATGGTCTGCCAGGATCGCCTAGTCGATGCCTTTCATAATCCTCCCTCAGCGGAGGTCAGGGACACTTCTCGGGATAAGCTACGCAAGTGGGTGCGTGGCTTCCAGAAGAATGCCACTGGACCATACCTGGCCACTGAAGAAATGAGGTCCCTTCTGTTCCCAAAGGCCTCCCCCGATTCTGTGGTGCCCAAAGAACTGATCCCCACTGTCCAGATTACGGTGGAACCAGACGTAGTCATGGCCCAGTCCATGCACGAGTGCCACCTGGATTCCGAGAACGACGAACATATGTCGGATATTTCGGAGGGCACGGAGAAGACCCTCATGGCACAAGGTGCGGAAGATGAAGAGGACCCGGTGGAATACACCGAGTCGGAGCAAGAGGTCGCTCCTCCTTCCATCACCGCCCCTACTCCTGCACCGACGGAAGTGTCTCTCCCGTCTACCTCCGCTACCCCGGAACCCATTCCATCCGCCCAAGAGATGTTCCGGATGATCAAAGCCATTATGGACGACAGGCTGAAAGAAACTCATGAGTTCATCAGGTCCATGAAGGGGTCCAAAGAACCGAAGAAGATCTCGGTTAAGAATCTCCCTGCATGCTCACATGCCAACCCCTGGAGGTATGCCGAGCATATGGTTATCGCGACCGGCAGGATCTATGTCAGCGATAAGATCGGCACGGTCCCCCTGGAAGATGTGGAGTTCTTCCCAAACTTTGAGGCTTACCCGGACTGTTATGTCCGGCTTCGTTCTGAACCTGCCTCTAAAGAAGAGACCGAACCCAAGGAGGAGATAGTGTTCAATCTCTCTAAGGCCCAGGCTATGCTAGCCACCGCATTTAAAAGTAGGGGTTTTACCTGCTCTAAGCTTCCGGCCCTGGGCAAGAAGCACCCTACTTACGTCGCACCCGACGATGCAGTCCTTCCCTTCATGGAAAAGGCCTTCGCTGCGTGCCTCAAGGCTGTGGAAGAAGGAAAACCCTGCCCTGCACTGGAGGAGTGCAGACCCTTCTCCATAGTAACTCCCCCCGATGCTCGACACTGGAAGGATATCCAGCATACTTTCGTGGTGGGAAAGCTAGATCCTGACGTAGCCGGACGTCAGTTTAACGAAGACCTCCCGAAACTCAACGACCACCTCCTTCGTCGGGAACAAGATACAAAGGAGAGGCTTGCAGCATCCATGTCCCACCAGGTCCAACTTGACATCATGGCTTGTGACACCAGAGTCCCAGACCACTACATGGTACTCACCAAATCCCACATGGCATGAAGGCTCGGAGAGCCTGTCGAGAATTCATGTTCTCAGGTGCCACTGTGAAACACGAACCCCGGAGGCTGATTTCCTCCAACATCTGGGGTAAGCACCTCTTTCCCTCTGACCTCGTGAAAGAGATCACCGACAAGGCTGCCACGGAGAACAGGAACCTTCTCCACAAGTGGGGCATGTCAAAGAAGAGGAAATCCTCCCAGGACGACGGACCTCAACCTAAGAGGAAATCCTCCAAGCAGAAACCCCAGCAACGTCAACAGAGACGGCAGTTTCCGGGACCCGCTACTCCCCAAGTGGCAGCTCAGCCACAGCAGACCTTTCAGCTGGTCACCCAACCGGTCTTGTCAAAGTCACCGGTTTTCACCTCTGCTTTCGAGCAACAGATGACTACCTTTCGTCCCAAAGGTAGAGGCTCAAGCAGAGGTGCAGGCAGAGACGCGTCTCGCCGTCCCTCCAGAGGCAGAGGAGGAAAGGGAGCTAGCGGCTGAGGCAGTGAGCCCTCGGGACACCAGAAGCAATGAAGTGCTTCCGGTGGGAGGAAGACTCCGCCAATTCCAGGATCGTTGGACCTTCTATCCCTGGGCACACAGCATCGTCAAGAAGGGTCTAGGCTGGAGTTGGACTCAACCACCCCCAACCTTCCAGCAATTCTTCCAACAATCAACCCCCCTTCTGGAAGAATATGTCCTAGATCTCTTGAACAAGAAGGTGATAAGGAAGGTAAAGTCCACCAGGTTCCAAGGGAGACTGTTTTGTGTCCCCAAGAAAGACTCCGACAAACTCAGAGTCATTCTGGACTTATCCCCCCTCAACAAGTTCAAAGCGAACGACAAGTTCAAGATGCTGACTCTTCAACAGATAAGGACCCTTCTGCCTCGAGGTTCTTACACGGTCTCCATAGACCTGGCGGATGCCTACTGGCACGTTCTAATGAACCATCACGCTTCCTCCTACCTAGGATTTCGACTCCAAAGGAAAAGCTACGCCTTCAGGGCCATGCCCTTCGGCCTCAATGTGGCCCCTCGGATCTTCACAAAGCTGGCGGACGCCATAGTACAACAGCTCCGCCTTCGAGACGTCCAGGTGATGGCCTACCTCGACGATTGGCTAGTCTGGGCTCCATCGCCCGAGGATTGTTTAAAATCCTGCAGCAAAGTCACCCAGTACCTAGAACACCTGGGATTCAAGATAAACGTGAAGAAATCTCGCCTCTCTCCAGCTCAGAAGTTCCAATGATTAGGAATCCAATGGAACCTTCAGTGACACCGCCTTTCCATCCCCCAGAAGAAAAGGAAGGAAATAGCAGGGTCTGCAGATGTATTTTACATATACATATAGTTTTGCTTATGTAATTATATAGATAAGGCTACCGTTATTCATATAAATAAACTGTACTGAAAGTCAAAAACAAATATTTACCTGTCACCGGAAAGGACCCTTTTTGGCAGGTGTCTAATAAGGTTGGATCTCCGCCCAGTAAACACCTGACCTCAGCCCAGGTAGCTGGTATGGGAGTGTCATTTTCTGTAAGCCTCTATAAGTACGTTCGTATGTTTACTTTCCCTATAAAATGTAAAGGACCCTCTCTCAATAAATCAGTCCTCTGAAGAAGTATCACGAAACTAGTCAGGTTTCATTTTCCCTGTGGTTCTTCTGCATCTGAGAATCACGTTATTCTGTGATTTTTACGCATATATATATATATATATATATATATATATACATATATTTGGGCATACCTTAACGTGGTGGGATGGTTTGCATATCGCCATTATCAGCTAAGCTGTACTAGTAACGGCCACCCTTACTAGGTTTGTTTGCTGTGAGCGATCAGACAGAAGTTCCTCCCACCATCACTAATCCGCTGTTGGCCTTTAATCTGTAGGGGATTGGAAACGGCTGCATTTGTTGTTCTTGTGTGTGTGTGAGTATATATATATATATATATATATATATATATATATATATATATATACTCGATCTCGTGAGATTAAAGCTCTGTTGATGGACCTTGATGCTTATGGAGGTGTAGACCCTAATGGTATTTTTCCTTTGTTTTTTATAAAGACAGCAGATTTCTTAGCTCCAAAGTTATCTGTTATTTTACGCAAGTTAGCAAGAAGAGGAGCTTTTAGCACTAGTTGGAGAATTGGTAATGTTACTCCTCTATGTAAATGTGTTTGTGGTAGCTCAAGTCCCACTGATTACCGCCCAATTTCCATAACTCCCATATTATCTAAAGTTTTTGAACGTCTTCTGGCAAAACGTCTTAATAGGTTTGCTGAAGGTAATCATCTATTCCCTAGTTTGCAATTTGGTTTTCGGAAAGGCCTTGGAGCATGTGATGCCCTTCTTACAATCTCCAATGCAGTACAGAAATCCCTTGATTGTGGTCGGGAAGTTCGTATGATTGGCCTTGATTTTAGTGCTGCCTTTGACCGTGTTAATCATGAGGCCCTTGTTTTCAAACTGAAACAGTTGGGAGTGGGTGGGTCGTTTCTTAGCATTATTATTGATTTTTTAAGTAGTAGATCTCAAAGAGTTGTTGTTGATGGGCACCATAGTGAGTATAGGAATGCGATATCCGGTGTTCCACAGGGTAGTGTTCTTGGCCCATTACTTTTCATACTATATACACATGACATGTGGTTTGGCCTAGAAAATAAGCTTGTTGCATATGCAGATGATGCTACTCTCTTTGCATCAATTCCATCCCCTGAATGTAGATCTGGGGTTGGTGAATCCCTTAATAGAGATTTAGCTAAAATTAGTGCATGGTGCAAATTATGGGGTATGAAGTTGAATCCTAACAAAACTCAAAGTATGATTGTAAGTAGGTCAAGGACGGTGGCTCCTCAACATCTGGATCTCAGTATTGATAATGTTTCTTTAAATTTGTATGACTCTTTCAAAATTTTAGGCGTGATTCTTGACAGCAAATTTACTTTTGAGAAACATATAAGGTCTGTGTCTTCTTCAATTGCACAAAAAATTGGCTTATTGAGAAAGTCTTTTAAGATATTCGGTGATCAATCTATTCTGAAGAAATGTTTTAATTCTTTTATTCTACCTTGTTTTGAGTATTGTTCTCCTGTCTGGTCTTCAGCTGCTGATTCTCATCTTAATTTGTTGGACAGAAACTTACGGTCTATTAAATTTCTTATTCCTGATCTAGATATTAATCTCTGGCACCGTCGATCAATTAGTTCATTATGCATGTTGCATAAGATTTTTCATAACTCTGACCATCCTTTACATTCAGATCTCCCTGGACAATTCTATCCTGTTCGTAATACTAGGCAGGCAGTTAATTCTAATAGCCAGGCCTTCTCCATCATAAGACTCAATACTACGCAGTACTCTAGAAGTTTTATTCCAGCTGTTACCAAGTTGTGGAATGATCTTCCTAATCGGGTTGTTGAATCAGTAGAACTTCAAAAGTTCAAAGTTGGAGCAAATGCTTTTTTGTTGACCAGGCGGACATGAGTCTTTTTATAATTTATATATGACATATTTGTTGTTGACGTTGTTAATAGTTTATATATGATATATCTCTTTTGACATTACTTTTTTTAGAATGATTTATTGTTAATTTGTTCTCTTCAGTTATTTATTTCCTTATTTCCTTTCCTCACTGGGCTATTTTTCCCTGTTGGAGCCCCTGGGCTTATAGCATCTTGCTTTTCCAATTAGGGTTGTAGCTTGGATAGTAATAATAATAATAATATATATATATATATATATATATATATATATATATATATATATATATATATATATATATATATATATATATATATATATATATATATGTATATATATATATATATATATATATATATATATATATATATATATATATATATATATATAGTATATATATTAGTTAACCGTCACTTCGACTTCGACTTGGAAAAGGCTCGAATCCATGCCATAAAAGGAATTTCACATTTCAGGTCAATGATCTAGAGGCAGAGTGAATTCAATATTGATAGTTGTGCTTAATTGAAGAAGAAAAGAATATCTGCATTTGTATATATATAATGTATATACTCTAAATATATATCATTGTAGAATTGCGTCTTTTTTCCATTAGAGCATTTCAAAATCTGTTAAAAAATTCTAAATTTTTTGGTAAACTCGAAATGTGCCATATGAAACGAGTGAACGAACATTAATATTCAGCCAATAAACCACATTTCATGTCCAGAATTTCCATCGGATCCAGTTAACATTTTGATCGGCTCCAAAATGCTCTTAAAACTCCTCCTAGTGTTTGGTGTGTTTGGAAATGCTCCACGATGACGCTAATAGTTGACCATATTTTATTGGGAAGTTGCCTTTATCAATTTATGTCTTTTATAATTTTTCCATATTTGTGTTTCACAATTACAAAGGTCATCAATAAATAATTTCAGCAGAAGAAAGGCTAATATTTATAGATCCTATCTCTCTCTCTCTCTCTCTCTCTCTCTCTCTCTCTCTCTCTCTCTCTCAAATTATACCTATATTTACATTTTTTCAGTATTTTTCCTCTCTCTCTCTCTCTCTCTCTCTCTCTCTCTCTCTCTCTCTCTCTCTCTCTCTCTCTCTCTCTCTCTCTCTCAAATTATACCCATATTTACATTCTTTCCCGTAATATTCTCTCTCTCTCTCTCTCTCTCTCTCTCTCTCTCTCTCTCTCTCTCTCTCTCTCTCTCCTCTCTCTCTCTCTCACACACCCATGCATCGAGTCTTGACTCGGATAGACAGTTTAATTGACGTGAAGAGGAATTCCTGGAACAGACATCCTACGCATCGGCATTTCTTCTGCCATCCTTCTTTTCCGCTCAGCAGTAGCAAGAAGAAGAAGATAGAATTCCCAGCCTGTAGAATTCCCATTCCCGAAAATCCCAGAGTGATAAGAAGCCCCCCGCCTCCCCACCCTCCCCCCTACAATGACCGGTGAAAGTGTATTCCCGCTGGCACGCCATTCCAGAATGTCATCCAGTGAATTATTTCCTCTTTGAAAAATGACGGATTTCTGATCGAAGCGATATTTGACGTAGCCAGAGGAGAAATTGCGTCCATGATAAAAGCGATGATTTATTCGGGTGATTCATTTTTCTTAAAGGCTGATTTGTTCTCAAATATGAGTGGGGAGAGCTTAATGTGATGAAAAGGTTTTTGTTGGTCTGGGCCACCCATACTAGGTTGGTTTGCTAATAGCGATCAGACTGAAAACACCTATCAATACCAATGCGGAATGGTCAGCATGGTGATAAAATGGGTTAACCCCAGGAATGAATAAGGACATGTCTGAGGCCTTTGTCCTAGAGTGAACTAAAACTGGTTTCATTTGTTGTTGAAGTAATAGTTTTAGAAAATATTAGATTGTTAATTTCATTATGTTTTTTCTTTGTAATAATTGAATTTTATATCACTTTCAATGCTAGTGAAATCCTTCGGTTATTATCTCAGGATAACCAGTTAACCCCCCCTCCCCCCCCCCTCCCCCGTAATCACGTTTAGTTTACACTTCGTTTTGATTAGACGAAAATGTATAATTTGAAATCTTTTGATTATATCAACAACTTGAACTGGTACTCGGTTGGGCACATACCTTCTCCAAGCCCACATTTGTTACCATGTGTATGCAAACCAATCGGATAACAATTGCTGCGTAATGCCGAAGCCTGTAATTTTTGCAAGTTCATCGACTTCACTGACCTTTGAACCCAATCCTCTAACAAGGGTAATGACGTTACTATATCATGTTGTGTATCACAAGCAGGATCCTGAGAAGAACCTCTCTGGATCCTTATCCCAAAATAGACAATTGAATTAAGCGTATTTTGAAATTAGTTCATGCAAATCGAAAAAAAAAAAAATTATCACGATATAGAAAAAAAGACGTTATTGACCTTTTCTGATCTTAACCTTTGACCCAATCATGTTAGTGTATATATCGCAAGATAGGCAGTGGAATTATGCACATATTGACAATAGATTAATTAAAATCATGTAAGATTGTCCACTATATAGCAAAAATTACGCGTTTTACCTTGAACATGACCTTTGACCCAATCATTCTCAAATCATAAGATAAGCCAGGCTGACACTTGCACGAATTTGTTGCACGCATTGTCACGACTCGAGTCGTGAACTGTCGTGAAGTGTTCGTAGACCCGTCATGACATCGTGGCATGTCGTGACGAGAATTATGAAATGTTCAAAATTTTGGTCACGACAAAATTTCGTGCCTGGGTCGTGAACTATGCGCGAACTGTTTGTGAACTCTCCGGGATGATGCGGGAAGTGCGCAAACTATGCGCAAACTAAGTGTGAACTCGTCGTGCCAGTGCGTGTCAATGTGGACAGGTCAGCTGTGATTCTGAGGTAATTTTTGTTTTTGTTTTTTGATCTCCCGGTTTGTGCCACAAAATGTCACGACCTGCCACGACAAATTCGTGGCAAATAGTCGTGCAAGTGTCAGGGTACCCATAGGCAATGGAATTATGAACATTTTTACACTAATTTCATGCAAATCTTATAGAAATTGATTACGATATAACAAAAAGACGTTATTAACCTTTTTGTTACCTTGACCGTGACCCTGAACTTTGACCAGATCACTGCCAAAATTTTTAAAGTTGTCCTTAGATCATGGCCATTTATGTCACCAAATTTCATGAGATTCGGTCAAATAGTTTTTGTGTTATGCGAATCACAAACATGAAAAATATACAAACAAATAAATAGATACACGCCTATGGAAATATAACCCTTTGGCGAAGGTAATAATAATAATAATAATAATAATAATAATAATAATAATAATAATAATAATAATAATGTAAGACTATCAATTGCAATAGAGATGTGAATCCACCCAATAGGCTGATTTTCTGCCAGCTCTTCGGAAGCAGTCTTTACAAAGAAAGAGTTTCCGGCGCTAGTGTCTCGAGACTAGATTGCATCTCTCCAAAAGAAAATCGGGAGAGTATTAATAGAGGGTTTACGACCTTATGAAAAGATGT
>NC_090735.1:49143227-49179179 GCF_036898095.1 Palaemon carinicauda
AAATATCGCATAGAAGAGAGATGAAGATAAACTATAAATCAGATTATATATATGGGAAATCTGTTCAGGGATACATACTATCTACAGTAATAATATAATATACTATTCTATAATATATTCAGTCAAAATCCCCTCCTTGGATTTATTTTGATAAATAATAAAAAAAAGGTCCTTTTTATAACACACATCCTTCTCTTGGAATTCCGATTTTCTCATCACATTAATAAATAATTCCTTCGAAATTCTTACCTCGATCATTTCGGCCTTTAGCAGCAGGAGACCCCCCCCCCCCGGAACCCCCCATATCCTGCCCCCACCCCATCTCTCCCCTCCCCCATTTTCCAAAATTCCAAGATATTCACAAATTTCCAAAAACATACGAGTGTGAGCCTCTCTTGTCCAGCTCGGTACAATTATTCTGCGAGCGTTTGAAGTAAGTTTAATGCTTTAATGATTATTTTTCGGTGCTGTCATGAAATCAGATCAGTGTTTTACTGTTCCGGCGGGGTCCATTTGTATGCATGCGTATATACACTATATATATATATATATATATATGTATGTATGTATGTATATACAGGTACCCGTGTATATATAAATAAGTGTATATATATATATATATATATATGTATATAAATATAGCTATATATATATGGGTATATATTTATATATATATATATATATATATATAATTTATTTATTTATATATATGTAATCATATATATACACACACACATATATATATATATATATATATATATGTATGTATGTATATATAACAAAGAATAAGATTTATTTCTCAAGGTTTATCAAATTCAGGTACGATAAATAAGTATTATTATTATTATTATTATTATTATTATTATTATTATTATTATTATTATTATTATTATTATTATTATAGTAATAATAATAATAATAACCATAATCATAATCATAATTAACAAAGATTTTATTTAGGTGGATATTGTATAGAGCTACAAGAAGCTTATTGGATACGGCGATAGTAATGTACCGTTTGTTTCCTCGATTAAGTGACAAATAACTTATTAAGATACTGAAGTTTGTAAAGATTAAAGGAATGGGGTTATAAGCGCTGACGTTCACGCTGATAAGTACAAAACTTTACACTGTTAAAAAAAAAAAAAAAAAAAACTAATTTTAATCGGAAATTCTCTTAAAAAATATACAGTTCTCAATCGTATTTCAATAAATTACTGGCGAACGTATTTTTACCCTTCTTGGTTATTATCTTTTACGGGCTGGTGACCGTATTATCACTTCTTTACGTCAATATATCCGATTTTAAAACGGTAAAAATCCTAGAATAAATGTTGCCAGACATCTACCGTTTTTATTTTTAATGCAATTTTTTAACAGTATAGACTTACAGTTCAATTATTTAGAATAAAAACACTGGATATCAGAAAGGTCTAGCGTGAAATATTGATGTATCTTTTATTTAATTTTGTGTAAGAATATTGAACCATTTATATGAATATTAAATTTTTTACCTCTCTTAAATCTGAAGAAGAAAGCTTTATTCAGGGTTCAATCGCTCAATTTTCTTGGGCCCCTGCACCAGTTTTAGGATTTCTTTTCAGTATTGTTTTCTCCTAGTAATCTCAGGGTTATTTTCCTTGTAGAAACTTCCTTAAGGTAGATATCTGCGAAACTATAGCACATCGATAACTAATAGTTTATTAATCCGAAAGTATTGTATGTATATTTGCTAAAAACAATATTTAGAGGTTAAATTTCCTGTTTTTTTATTCTTTATTTTTTTTTTCTCAAATGTTTTAAAGACAGTTATTATTAGTAAATTCTTTGTTCTGATTATTAATAATAGTTATAATGATAATAATAAATAATAGTGATAATGGTTATGAAATTAATGATAACAATAGCAATACTAATCATGATTTTGCAAAGCACTTTAAGAAAGCAAATCTACAACAGTTTTGAAATTACGTTTTTCTCCAATTCTCTTGTAATATTTTTAGAAATAAATCCAAACATCTCTTGAAATCGTAATGGATGTTCGTACGTTCTGTAATAAAAACATTTGCAAAACGTTTCCTGTCTCCAGGTGTGGAGTAGGAGAAATAATGGAAAAATAAAAACTTTTTTATTTTTATTTTTCGTTTGTTTTTTCGAAGATTGCACGATGAAATAAATGGTTTAGCTTATTGGATAACGTAGTTGGTGTTTTTTTTTTCCATAGACAAGAGAAAAGGCTTATGTTTACATTAATAACTGCTGGAATTAACTTAATTCACTTAATACCTTATATCAACTTTGGAAGGGTAACAGATCAGATTTGACCTGGAACAACTATACTCAGCTTCGAGCTTTTGCTCAGAGAGTTTATGCCTCAACTGAAAAGGAGTACAATTTAACCATAAAAGAAACCCTTTCTGGTACAACTCAGGAACATAAATGGTGGTGTACCCTTAAATCTGCACTCTTTGGTGTAGATGCAACAGTTCCTCCTTTACTTAAACCAGATGCTCAGTCACTCACTGTCCAAAGGAAAAGGCAACCCTTTTGGCTGATGTTTTTGACAGTAAACAGAGTAATGAAAAACTTGAACTTCCTCATTCCTGTTTTCCTAAGGCTAAACTAACTAGTTTAGCTTTTCGATCTCGTGAGATTAAAGCTCTGTTGATGGACCTTGATGCTTATGGAGGTGTAGACCCAAATGGTATTTTTCCTTTGTTTTTTATAAAGACAGCAGATTTCTTAGCTCCAAAGTTATCTGTTATTTTGCGCAAGTTAACAAGAAGAGGAGCTTTTAGCACTAGTTGGAGAATTGGTAATGTTACTCCTCTATGTAAATGTGTTTGTGGTAGCTCAAGTCCCACTGATTACCGCCCAATTTCCATAACTCCCATATTATCTAAAGTTTTTGAACGTCTTCTGGCAAAACGTCTTAATAGGTTTGCTGAAGGTAATCATCTCTTCCCTAGTTTGCAATTTGGTTTTCTTAAAGGCCTGTGAGCATGTGATGCCCTTCTTACAATCTCCAATGCTGTACAGAAATCCCTTGATTGTGGTCGGGAAGTTCGTATGATTGGCCTTGATTTTAGTGCTGCCTTTGACCGTGTTAATCATGAGGCCCTTGTTTTCAAACTGAAACAGTTGGGAGTGGGTGGGTCGTTTCTTAGCATTATTATTGATTTTTTAAGTAATAGATCTCAAAGAGTTGTTGTTGATGGGCACCATAGTGATTATAGGAATGTGATATCCGGTGTTCCACAGGGTAGTGTTCTTGGCCCATTACTTTTCATAATATATACACATGACATGTGGTTTGGCCTAGAAAACAAGCTTGTTGCATATGCAGATGATGCTACTCTCTTTGCATCAATTCCATCCCCTGAATGTAGATCTAGGGTTGGTGAATCCCTTAATAGAGATTTAGCTAGAATTAGTGCATGGTGCAAATTATGGGGTATGAAGTTGAATCCTAACAAAACTCAAAGTATGATTGTAAGTAGGTCAAGGACGGTGGTTCCTCAACATCCGGATCTCAGTATTGATAATGTTTCTTTAAATATGTAAATATGTATGACTCTTTCAAAATTTTAGGTGTGATTCTCGACAGTAAATTTACTTTTGAGAAACATATAAGGTCTGTGTCTTCTTCAATTTCACAAAAAATAGGCTTATTGAGAAAGTCTTTCAAGATTTTCGGTGATCAATCTATTCTGAAGAAGTGTTTTAATTCTTTCATTCTACCTTGTTTTGAGTATTGTTCTCCTGTCTGGTCTTCAGCTGCTGATTCTCATCTTAATTTGTTGAACAGAAACTTACGGTCTATTAAATTTCTTATTCCTGATCTAGATATTAATCTCTGGCACCGTCGTTCAATTAGTTCATTATGTATGTTGCATAAGATTTTTCACAACTCTGACCATCCTTTACATTCAGATCTCCCTGGACAATTCTATCCTGTTCGTAATACTAGGCAGGCAGTTAATTCTAATAGCCAGGCCTTCTCCATCACGAGGCTCAATACTACGCAGTACTCTAGAAGTTTTATTCCAGCTGTGACCAAGTTGTGGAATGATCTTCCTAATCGGGTGGTTGAATCAGTAGAACTTCAAAAGTTCAAAGTTGGAGCAAATGCTTTTTTGTTGACCAGGCGGACATAGTCTTTTTATAGTTTATTTATGAGATATTTGTTTTTGATGTTGTTGATAGTTTATTATATGACATGTCTGTTTTTGACGTTGTTTCTTATTTTAGAATGATTTATTGTTAATTTGTTCTCTTCATTTATTTATTTCCTTATTTCCTTTCCTCACTGGGCTATTTTTCCCTGTTGGAGCCCTTGGGCTTATAGCATCTTGCTTTTCCAACTAGGGTTGTAGCTTGGATAGTAATAATAATAATAATAATAATGTCCTAATAAGCATCAAATACAAACCTATTCGCGTGTGTTAAATAAACGCCATGCCGAACATAGCCTTCAAAATTTATAAAATAAGATTATGTTTATCACGATAGCCATTTCAAGTGAAAGTTAGAAAGTATTTATTACTATGCCAATGCCAAAATTTAAATCTCACATGACAAAGAAAACCTGACACTTTAATTGTGCCCAATTTACTTCATATATAAATTACATCTTATGGAGCTTAGCAAACTGGAGGCAAGAGGTTTCATAAACACTTTTGTCTATGTGGCGCCTTCGTAGTAAACATTAATAAAAAAAATCTTTAATTTTATCTTATAAGTCTAATTCGTAACTGAAATTTCTGATTTCACCGCTAATCAAAGTTTGTTTCCGATATTAACTAAACTAACGGGTATGCTTTATATATATATATATATATATATATGTGTGTGTGTGTGTATATATATATATATATATATGTGTGTGTGTGTGTATATATATATATATATATATATGTATATATATTATATATATATGTATGTATATATATATATATATATATATAATCTAGGATTCAGATTATCTATCTATCTATTTACCATGGCACTCTCCCCAACTTTGAGAGGTAGCCGACATGAAAAAAAGGAGGAGGATTATTTTCCTCAACGTTCCTCTTTGCCTGACGAGTGTCTCAGCCGAGTTTGATTGGTACTGGTATACCGCATACCACCGGATTATGGCTCTTGTTTTGCTCTCTGTTAACAAATTCAAATATTAAAGCTAACTTATGTTTACACTCCGTAACATACAAATTCTAATGTTACTTAAGGTTCTTTTCATCCTCAGATTAAAATTCAGACTAATTTGTTTTTTGTTTGTTTTAAAACTGTTGTGACATGATAGGTTTTTCATTTTCAGCGTGGCCTTTGTAACTATATAAGGAAAGTTATCGATATCGAAAATGAAAGTGAAATGAATGTTTTGAGCAGCGATAAGTCAATATATCGAAAAAGAGTTGTCTGAAAAAACAAATTTTCACAATTTGATTTCGAAGTACACCTAAAATTCTTACATTAGCGTCATTCAAGTTCTCGCACCATGATTACCATAGAATGATTGAAACCCACGGTAAAAAAAAAAAAAAAGAAACACGATAAACCTAATTATTATTAGTAATATTATCCGCTAAGCTACAACCCTAGATGGAAACCAAGATGCTATAAGCCCAAGGGCTCCATCAGGGAAAAATAGCCCCGTGAGGAAAGGAAATGCGGAAATTCTTGATATATTGTAATGCACAATTATCTTCTTCTTTGTCTACATCTTTTCCACTTCTATGTGGGGTCGATGTTTCTGGTCAGCTTTCTCCATCCACCTCTGTCCCACGCCTATTGAAAAGAGGGAATAAAAAAAAGAAACAGGAAAATGTAGGTTAAAATCAGTAAAAATACGTCAACTGGAAAAAAGATTCAAGTTTAATCAAGATATCATTGTGCATTCAAGCAATGACTGCTCACCGCCCAAGTCATTGTTTTAATGCACAATGATATCTTGATTAAACTTGGATATTTTTTCAGTAGACTTATTTTCGCTTTTTTTAACCTATTTTTTCCTGTTTCTTTTTTATTTCCTCTTTTCAATACCTTTTTTTTCTGTGTATAAATTTCACCTTATAATATTTACTTTTCCAATTATTTCATTTCATCTCATTTTCACTTCTGGTTCGCATATCTTCTCTCTCTCTCTCTCTCTCTCTCTCTCTCTCTCTCTCTCTCTCTCTCTCTTTTTTCCGTTTTTGCTTCCTGGAATGTTAGAAGGATTTTCCAAAATCTTGAGCTCAACAAATCGTAAACTTTTTGACAAGAAAATCACTGGCTGCTACTTTTGAAAGAGTACCGATACTCCTTTTGTCTATAGTTTTCATAGATTTTCTTGTTTGCTTCTTTTGCGGGGAAATATATACAATATATATATATATATATATATGTGTGTGTGTGTATATATATATATATATATATATATATAATGTAAACTTTTTGACAAGAAAATCACTGGCTGCTATTTTTGAAACAGTACCGATTACTCCTTTTGTCTATAGTTTTCATAGATTTTCTTGTTTGCTTCTTTTGGGGGGAAATATATACAGTGTATATATATATATATATATATATGTGTGTGTGTGTGTGTGTGCGTGTGTGTGTGTATATATATATATATATATATTCATATATATGTATATATATGTATATATATATATATATATATATATGTATATATATGTGTATATATGTATATATATGTGTGTGTGCGTACACCCAAACATCTCAAACAGCTGTTACATATAAACCAGTTATCTTCATATCTCTTTCCTCTTGCAAACGCATAATGATCTTCATCCTTTAAGCCTTTGGATTTCTCTCGTACTTCCTTCCAAGAATCCGTGTATTGTTATTACCTCAAATTTCTATAAGCTGCCTCTATCAGTTTATCCCTACAAAGATATGTTATTGTTCTTCTTATACATTGCTTTTGGTACCTACATTTCCATACAAATATACCTTACAAACCCTGGTCAGCAACTCAATATAACTCAGTATACCTTTAACCCCTCCATGATGCAGATTCTCACTTGCTATTTCATAAACGTTTTGTCACATATATATTCTTCAACTTTTGAGTTATCCTCCATACATTCCCAATAGTTATTTTTGCAAGAATTAAACATTTTTGATAAATCTTTAAACGTTTTCATCATTTACCCATTACCCTTTTTACTCAATATTAATATCTTGAAATATTTAACCCGTCTCTTATCAAGTCTTTATACAAAGATATGTTTTCTCACTAATATTTATTTCTGCATTTATATTTTTCTTCCTTTAACATCTTGAAGATCATAACCAATCTCTCTGTTATAACTATTTTCGAAACACCCATTTTCTTACTAATCTTTATCTCTGCGCATTATTTTTTTCTTTTGCATAGATTCCTTTTCCCGTAAAATATCAGATTTTCAAAAGAATTTTATGTCCTCCCATTTTTTCAAAGGCATTTCTTTCTTGTTTACCACATTTGCCCTCTCGTATACCTGGACATCATCTTTCATATCATTCAACTGCAATACGAATAATTATACATATGATTTCATCATATCATCACTTACCCTTTTTATGCTTCCTTGCTTTATCCTAGCGCTTGAAAACAATCTTAGAATTTTGTTTTCGCCTTAAAGCAAATCCAGTATGTGCTATACTGTATGAAGAGCACGAAATGAAGAAACTGTATTAATGACAAGAAACAGAAGAGCATAATCCAATTATTGTCTTCTCCAGTTTTATCGACGGATTTTAAACCTGTTTTTTACTGCAATGATCGAATAGAGTTCCGAGCTACATTTAAAAATAAAATTTTCTAAAGAAAAGAATATTCGTTAACTGGCTGCAAAAGATCTAATAGATTTAGCTGGTCGAGGTATGGAAACTTCATAAAAAACTTGGAATGCAATTACATTTCTCCAATTTAAAACCTTTGAAAAAAAAAAGGGGAGATCTTAACAATTTCAGAACATTTGAAAAAATGACTGTGATATGGTAAGAGGCTCTCATAAATGTGGGTATTACGAAAGAAAAAAAACAAAACTTCCGGTATCTTGATTTGATGAAATTTTGTAAAGTTAAATAAATACTGTATGTCTCTCAATATATTCTTTAATTAGCGTGTTTTTTTTTTTTATTTCTAAAACTAAGATGATAAATACTTCATCTTACGTCCTTGAAATGTATATGTTTAATGAATCAAAATGCATACATGTTGCAATGAAGCCTTAATCATTGATAGAGAGACATTGACTTATTAGAAAGAAACTTGTCTTTTTGTCACTGGATTTGGTTAACATATTTTCTCTCATACATGCTTCTAAAATTTCCAAATAAACCAAACTCATGTTTGTTTTTATTATCAAAGATTTATACTGAAATTGTGACCTATTAATACAGGTTATCAAAGCCCAAATACAAAATTAAAGAGAATCATTCATGTTACATTAGCACATTACAAACCTTTTTGGATCACATGTCTGTTTTCAGCGAGCTGAGATTTTCAATCTCACTTTAGCAATATAATTAGTCAAGAAAATTCTAATAAAATAAAGAAAATTGTTTTTGCTATGAGCACAAAGATTTAGACTAAAATCCATGCTATTTGTTTTTGTCTAAATAGAACAAAAGTAGTGCAGTTATATCATTCAGTCAACTCATAATATCAAACGTGATGATATGAGCAATAAAGAAATTTAGTTTATTTCCCCTTGTGTAACTTTTTGTAAAGTAATTCTGATGAGGATACGGCAGTTCACGCTAGTCTATCAAAGAACGGCTCAAAATATAATTTTACGAAAAGAGACCGTGCAACCGTGTTAACTCCTATTTTGAAAAATGATTGCATTAGGTTCAAGTATAATCTTGTTACTGATAAATAGTTCAATCCCAAAACATTTCTTGCTTATCCGTTTTTTATTCCACATATTTTTTATCAATCCTCGCATGGTCTAGTTCGTATTCTTTAATATTTAAAAGGATTTAAGATGAAAGGAATTAATCCTGACATTTTTTGGCGAGAAGTTTAGTTCAATAGATTAAACGCCAGTTGGATGGTTATACTGTAAATTAATGTGAAGAGAAAAATATATTTTGTGGCAGGTAATGTTTTCAAATGTAAGATCATTAGAAACGAATCTATAATAACTGGCGGAGAAAAATATTAATTGGTTAGATGATATTAAGAAGTATATTTCTTTTATATGTTACAATGTCTCATAAAAGTGATTATTAGCCGAACAAAAACGTTTTATAGGGATATTTGTAGCTTTATGAATAGAGGTAGTTCTTGAACCAACAGATTTGATTGTCCTTAATCATTAGTTAATGCGACGCGGCAGTAAATTGTAAATTGCTTTGGAAATTAATGTAAAAGCGCATTCCATATTTCATTACATCGAATCCTGACAATTTACACAATTTTTCATTTTGAAAATTCAGTTGCTTTTGAAAATTATGTATATATGGTTTCATTTATTTCCTCCAAGAGCCTACGTTGAAACCACATTACTGAATCATTGGATATTAATAGTTTTCAATTTCCTTTAAGAAGTATTTATTTATTAATGCAGTTGAGAGTTCAATAAGAATAGAACTAGAATATCAAAACCTTATTGATATTAGGACTTTTAGATTGCCGTATGTTAGCAAGATATACGATAGACAGGCGCAGAACCAGAAAATATAGGCCACTGTAAAGAATGTCCTTTGCAATGCAGCAAAAAAAAAAAAAAAAAAAATCCATGTTCTTTTTAAAAGACATGATAGAAAGAAAGACGGACACTTGAAGGAAAGCAAACTTAGCCTATTATGCTCCTCAGAGTATTATTGTTATTCAGACTCTAGGTTTTATATTTTCCAAATAATTTCTTTATAAAGAGATCATAAGTTTTAGGTATATGTTATATTGTATTATTTATTTAATGATAATTATTGATGGGTTTCTTTTATATCTCACTGTGTCATCAAGAGAAAATTTCCGATTATTGTTTCATAAAATGTAGATTCAGTTTTAGTCTCTTAACAGCCCATATTAATAATCTTGATTGATATTCATTAAGTTGTTATTTCCCTTTCACGCATCCAAATATCCTAACCATGCAGGGGAGAGAAATGATTAATGCAGCCATAGAGACCCCATGCATAAAATCGCGAAATATTCTCCCGCCAAGTTCCAGGAAAAGAATCTAACCACTTTAAGTGGCTCTGGCATTGAAGTTTTTCAAATAACTTGCAATGCAATTACGTCTCTTTTCTGGGTTTAAAGTTTCTGAAGTTGGTCTAATGAAATCACAGTGTGGTTTCCCACATCCAGAGTTGGAAATTCGGTTTCAGTCTCCTGCAGCTTCATTATTCCCGTAGCGAAGGAAAGTGGTTCATTAATGAAATGGCGATTTAGATGTGATTCTCGGGAATTCTCTAATATATTGGTTGAAAGGTCATTTTGTGCACCAGCAGTACCATTGCAAAGCATTTCTCTCTCTCTCTCTCTCTCTCTCTCTCTCTCTCTCTATTAGTATACACAATATATATATATATATATATATATATACATATATATATATATATATATATATATATTATATATATATCTTTGTGTATGTACATGATTATGAAATTCGACCTGGCTAATTAAGAATTGTAAAAGTACATCTAACTTCTTCGAATTCTTGTTAAACATATCTTTTCATTTACTCTAATTATCATATTATTATCTCATTCCAAATTTTTGTTATGAATTATTCTAGTCAGCTTCCTCAACTTGAAAAACTCAGCACGAAAGCGTAGCCACGTCAAGACTGAAATAGGCCTAGAGAAGAGACTGTCGTGTGGGGTAATGTCTCAGTACTGATTTCGATTAGCATCCGGTGTCTATTGCCAATTGCTGTCATCAAGACAACATCTGGCAATAGTATTTCTTATTGTCTTCAGCTCTTCGTGATTATTAGGTTATAGTGTATAAGCAGCGCTTCTAGAGAAGGACACTCCAAAATCAAACCATTGGTCTCTAATCTTGGTAGTGCCATAGCCTCTGTACCATGGTCTTCCATTGTCTTGGGTTAGAGTTCTCTTTCTTGAGGGTACACTCGGCAGACTGTTCTGTCTTATATGTTATTTCTCTTCCTCTTGTTTTGTTGAAGTTTTTATAATTTATAAAGTGATATTTATTTTGATATTGTTGCTCTCTTGAAAATATTTTATTGTTCCTTGTTTCCTTTCCTCACTGAGCTATTTTCCCTGTTGGAGCCCTGGGCTTATAGCATCCTGCTGTCCAACTAGGGTTGTAGCTTAGCAAGCAATAATAATAATAATAATAATAATAATAATAATAATAATAATAATAATAATAATAATAATAATAATTGTTGTTGTCTTGATGTTTCTCTATATGTTGGTCAGTTAATAATTTCATCTAAATACTTTCTGTACTTCAGCAGTTTCTTCATGCATATCTGTTAAAGAAAGAGACATTGCTAAATCGGAAGAGTCGGTGAAGAATATGAAACGTTCAAGATTGATTTGAATCTAGTTACTCTTTCTTATAAATGTTAGCAATGTATATAGTTTTTAGGCGTGCTTTAGATGGTCCAGTCCTTTTATAGTTTTACGATTCGTCGCCTCTCTCTCTCTCTCTCTCTGCTATATCTGTATCTATATATCTATCTATCTATTATATATATATATTATATATATATATATATATTATATATGTAGCCTATACATACAGACATATATATACAGTATATATATATGTAATATATAGTACTATATATATATATATATATTTATGTATACTACACACACACCACACACACATATATATATATATATATCTATTTCTGTATATATATATATATAAGAGAGAGAGAGAGAGAGAGAGAGAGAGAGAGAGAGAGAGAGAGAGAGAGTCAGCATGAGATATGACGCACCATGTTATTGATATTAATCAGCCACTTGATCTAATAAGCGAATAAGAATCAGGATGTTATAAAATCTAAGTTCTTCCTATTCCATTACAATGATGCCCCTACTGTAAAGTTAAGTGGATCCATAGAATAATGAAGATTAAATACCAGAGCATCTGAGGAAATAATGATAATAATAATAATAATAATAATAATAATAATAATAATAATAATAATAATAATAATAATAATAATAATTTAGTTTCCTCAATATCAAACAGATTTTGATGAAAGCAATTATTATTATTATTATTATTATTATTATTATTATTATTATTATTATTATTATTATTATTATTATTATTATTATTATTATTATGGACTTGAAAGGATGGCTGATGATAATCCTAAGAATATTTCATGGTTTTATGAGGACAGGACCTTTTTCGTTCCTTTTGTGTGTTTTTTTATTCATCTATCTAGAGGACGATTTATTACTTCCATTTTCTCACATCTAAGCGGCGACGGAAATGATATATCAATGAGAGAATGTCCTTGAGGGGCAAAACAACGGTTTTTCGGTACCTAACTTTATTCATGAACGCAGACGGCCGCGAGTGGGAAACTATATTTCATCCATTGATTCTATCTCTAGGATACAAACATTTAGATATGATTTCATTTTCTTATATAACATGATCACAAACACTAAATTATTTACTGAAATTCTGTTTTGGTGGCAATCCCTTGTGGATATTCGTGGTGAGGTAATTATTATGTTTCAATAATCCTGTCAAACGCAAAGCCTGTATTCAGCATTCCCGTGAAAAATAACTCTCTCTCTCTCTCTCTCTCTCTCTCTCTCTCTCTCTCTCTCTCTCGTCATCATATTAAAGGATGGAAAAGACATTGGAACATAATAATAATAATAATAATAATAATAATAATAATAATAATAATAATAATAATAATAATAATAATAATAATATTTGAGATGATGATAATAATGTTATTAATAATAATATTTATGATAATATTAATAATAATAATAATATTTATGATAGTAATAATATTAATAATAATAGTATTGTATCCTCTACCTTGAATATAAACCAAAGTCTCAATAAAGAATATAAAATAAAAAAATAAGAAAAAAATAGGACAAAATCATCCCAGGACACTTTTTCCTTTGATCTCAAGGGTCAGTAATGAAACAGCTGTTCCCATTTCTTCTAATTGGCTTCCCGAGGAAGTGGTACAAACTCTGAAATGTTTGTTTTTGTTTCGTTTTTGTGGACGAGACCTCTGGCCCTTCCAGTGCCACGTTGATGTGCAGCTCTATAGCATCGGTACACGTTTCTTATTTTATTTTACTTTTCTTCTTCTTCTTCTTCTTCTTCTTTTTTTTTTTTTTTTTTTTTTGAGCTGAAACAGGAACGCTATAATTGTTAGTTTGACTCATTTTATTATTATTGTTGTTATTGATACTTTCTTTATTGGGAAAATAGTTATAATAATGTGTATAATAGTAGTAATACCAATTGCTATTATTTTCGATGATATTAACAGCATTTGTAGTGTTTTTATAAATAATATTATAATTATTTTTATTGACGTTATTTTCATTATCACAATTATAGAAATAATGATGATAATGTTAATAACAATACTAACAGTCATTACTATTAATTTCAAAGTTAATAACATTATTGGTAGTGTTCTTGTAGATAGTATTAAAATTATTTTATGACATTATTTTCATTATCACAATCATAAACATAATGATGATAATGTTAACAATAATGCCAGTAATAATCATTACTATTATTTCAATGATATCAATAGCATTAGTGATGTTATTATGAATTTTATCGAAATTATTATCATTGACATTATTTTCATTATCAC
Organism: Palaemon carinicauda; assembly: GCF_036898095.1. NCBI lineage: Eukaryota > Metazoa > Arthropoda > Malacostraca > Decapoda > Palaemonidae > Palaemon > Palaemon carinicauda. The sequence goes on from NC_090735.1 coordinate 49,157,039, forward strand.
AATTATGAAAATGAAAATAATATGGATAATAATAATAATAATATTAATAATCTGTTATTGTCAATAACATCAACATTATTAGTAGTGTTCTTATACCGTAAATATCATTATGGTTATCATTGTTCTTATATAATGATCTTGAAATTGAGGTATGATTTATTTTCTATACATATTCGTTTTCTTTATATAATGTATTCATGAAATTTATCTCGTATTAATTCAACTTCTAATTCTGTTCAAGAACCATTTTTAATATTCATGGCAAGCTGATTATTACATTCTGATAATCCCACAAAATTACCACCTGATTATTACATTCTAAATTCTCTCTCTCTCTCTCTCTCTCTCTCTCTCTCTCTCTCTCTCTCTCTCTCTCTCTCTCTCTCTCTCGTATGGGTAGCCGTAAATAATACAGCTTTGCTAATCATAGTTATACACACTCCCTTTCACCACGTTAAGGTATTACCATTCAGAAAGGTGTGTGTGTGTGCATATATATATATATATATATATATATATATATATATATATTATATATATATATATATATATATATATGTATATATATATATATATATATATATATATATATATATATATATATATATATATATATATATATATATGATTAGTGTCCAAACCTCCTTTCTACCCAAACAAGGACCAAGGAGACCCAGGCAATATCAGCTGAGGACTCAGCTCCCTCAAACCCCCATCCTTAACTCACATGGACTGTGAGATTGCAGACTCTACGAAAAACTATCGATCTAGAGCATGATTCGAACCCCCATCCAACAGATTGCCAAGCAGGGACATTTTCAATAGGTTAACACAACCCTAAATATATATAAAACTATAGGGGCACTCAGTAGAGCGCAGACCTCCGCCGCGGCAACTTATTTTTCAACCTTCACCTTTGACTTACATGTAATAATTGCCATGGATTTTTATACACCCAAATATGAACCAAGTTTGAAGTCTATTATAACGATGTCCAAACTTATGGATGATTACGTGAATTGAACATTTTGTTTGATCTTTGATCTTGACATTCCAAAATGTAATCATTTTAAGCTTTTTTCATAATAGGTAATCCCTGCAAGTTTTATTACTCTACGATTAAAGTTGTGGCTAGGAAGCTTTTCATAAATAAACACACGCACAATCAAACACACAAACAAAGGGTAAAACATAACCTCCTTCCTACTTCGTTGGCGGAAGTAATAAAGTCTTTACTGTTGCATCCTTGATTAAGCTGAAGGTATTTCATAAAGGGACAACAGACTCGAAAACGAATCTACAGAATTTATTAATCCAGTGTCAAGGCAAAAACGCAATATACATTTCCCCTTTGTTTCAAGGATAGACCTGACGTCACCAGCTATCAGGAGGGTCTTCTTGTGTTCTTGATAATTGAAATAGCAGTATCCTACAAAGGTTTTTTTTTTCTTAATATACTTGGTAAATTGAATCGCAGCTTCTTTTATATACCTAGGAATCGCAAATTGATCTATTTTTGGTTTGCTTTATTCAATTCATGTGATTAGTTCTTTAGGTTTTAACTCTTCATTCCTGTTAAGCTCCAAAATCTTTAATTTATATCTTTTCATATATTCTCTCTCTCTCTCTCTCTCTCTCTCTCTCTCTCTCTCTCTCTCTCTCTCTCTCTCTCTCTCTCTCTCTCTCTCGTAGATTTCCCATGTCAAAATCCAAAATGGAATATGACTTTTTTTTTTCATTATTTTCCTTTTACGTTACTATTATTCTGTCGTATAAATAGTTCACCTTATTTTATATATTGTATGTTACTTGTTATTATTTCAGCATAAGAATGGAAAATAAAGTATAGTATATTAGAATATGGAAAAATATATCCTTTGGACGAATCTTGCGTTTAGAATATTAACTTTTTTATAGAGTTTTTGCTATTAACGCCTGGAAATATATTTGAATGTAACATTACAATTGTTATGTCTTGAATTATATATTCCTACTCTGAGCGCTATGCAAAATCCTTTGATTGTTGAATCTAGGACGTTATATCTTCCAAATTGTTCTTGATATTTGACCAATTGTTAATTGCTCGTCAAAAATAATATAAGCAGGATAAAGTTATTCCAGGTTATGTTTTCGTATTTGAAAAAAAAAATAGATTTATCAAGTTTTGTATAAAAAAAAAAAAAAAAATATTTTTAATAAATTTTATATCGAATTTATTGCTAATTTATTATCCCCCAAAATATCCCCCCCCCCCCTCAATAGGAATAAAAAAAAATTGATTAGATTTATCGAGTTTTCGTATTAAAAAATTATATTATAAGAATTTTTTAATTGAATTCCTTACTCATTTATTATCCCCATAATAACCCTCTCCTCCATATAAATAATAAAGAAATAGTTTTAAAATTTTCGTATAAAAAATTATTTTAAGAAATTTCATATTGAATACATTACTAGTTAATTATCCACCCTAAATAACCCTCCCCCCTCCTCCATCTAAATTGAAAATATTGATTTATCAAGGTTTCGTATAAAAAAGTTACAGTTTTAAGAAAACTTATATGGAATTCATTATTAATTTATTATCCCCAAAAATATCCCTCCACCCCAATTTATATTTCTTCTATTTCGACTTTCATCAATTCCCTTTCCATTCACCTTTCATACTTCGATGTATTCAGTTAAGTGACCCACTGAAAAATGTGGGCTGCTATTGGTCTCTCATATTTTTTTTCCTTTTATCTCTGATATTTCCATTTCTATTCCCAGTGTGGATACAATTTCCCTTTCCCCTTCGTTTCTGACCGGTGCCTTTAATCTTGGAATTTTTCAGTCCAAAAAGGTTATGGATTTTTTTTTTCATTTAACTTGATACGTCTTCTGTTTCCGTTGATATCTATTTGCATTGATTTGTTGAATATATTTTATTCATGTTCCCATTCGTATATTGATTTGCTGAATATATTCTCTTTTATTCATGGTCACTTTTGTATAGTGATTTTCTGCTTTTTTTTTTTTAACTTTATACGTCTTCCATTTTCGTTGCTATCTATTTGCATTGATTTGTTGAAAATATTTTTTTATTCATGTCCACTTTCATATATTGATTTTTTTTCTTTTTTTTTCTTTGTAGATGTATTGATTTCAGAGTCTATGTTTTTTTTTTATGTATTTGATAATATTTATATTTTCGTTGATAGATTTAAGATAAATTTGCATAACATCGTAGTTTTTTCGAATGGGTTGAAAGATTTTTGATCTAATGGTTTTATTTTAAATCTCTCTCTTTTTTTTTTTTTTATAATAGCTATACTTTATTGAACGGACCTTTGCGGTTTAATGTAATCTAGATTTAATCACATATGTGAATAACCATCTATTTTATATTTGTTATCTGAATAGATTATAAACATTTTATTTTCTTTATTCCTGTTTAATACTCATTAGTTTGCTCTTTAACTTATAATTTTTGTTTTAACCAATAAAATCATTTATCTTGATCCTGATTTTGTTAGCACGGTCTCCTAATTTAGTCTTGAATTAAGAGAGTTTTTTTAACAACTAAAGTAATTGAATGGGTTTGATCAAACTACGAATAAAGTAGTACAGTGGAATAATCAATTTTCGAGTTGCAAAATATTTTTCTATTGGGTACAATAATTCAAAAAGAATTATTTTGCCAATTAAGTTTTGCGGAAAACATATGAAGAAACCGGTTGGTACTTAGGAAACATCAACTGTTTGTATATATATATATATATATATATATATATATATATATATATATATATATATATATATATATATATATATATATATATATATATAATATATATATATATATATATATATATATATATATATATATATATATATATATATATATTCTTTACTAGTAGTTGTACAGATCTTAACCTCATATGCATTCAAAAATCCATATGATTATTATTATTATTATTATTATTATTATTATTATTATTATTATTATTATTATTATTATTATTAATAATAATAATATTATTATTATTATTAAATAAAGTAAAAGTAGTAGTAGTACTACAAGTGATAGCTTTTGTGATCGCCGTAGAAGTATCATTATTAGTTGTTGTTGTTGTCATTGTGGTAAACTAGACTTTTCCCAAAAGACCCATTTCCTGAATCTTTTTGATATACAAATGTATTCAAATTATACGTAGTGGTATACATTATTTGTATAATAATCTTGAGGAATGCATAAATATACAGAATTCAATTACTTTAAATTGCTAAAAGTCTTTAGTAACTATCACCCAAAAGACATAATTTCTCGTATGAAATTTTAATCTATTTACTTCAGAAAAAAATCCAATTGTAATCTTTTGAATTTGGGAAGCTGATTGAGGAGAATTGAAACTCTTCTCTCTCTCTCTCTCTCTCTCTCTCTCTCTCTCTCTCTCTCTCTCTCTCTCTCTCTCTCTCTCTCTCTCTCTCTCTCTCGTACACCAATAACGCCATAAAACAAAAAGCAAAAACAAGAACGTAATTGCCAATTTCCTTGCGTATGAATAAAACCACAATTTTACCATTACAAATTTACGTAATTACCTTTCATTGTAACTTCAGATTGAACCATTGAAATGAACATCACAACGTAATTCCGTGATAAGTTTCTCATTCAAATTGGGTCTAAGAAATAGCCCAAGAAAACATTATAGTCAAGTAAATAGCTTTTGTGACCTTTTCATTTATTCTCCCTAAAGGTTTAGGTTTTATTTTTCTTCCAAGGTGTACTTGAAGTTTCCAGTTTCTTGGATTTTTACGGAATTATGTTGTTTTTTTTTTCTTTTGGAACATAATGTAAGCTATTATTCTTTTAATAATGAATTAGTGGTGGACAAACTCTCTTAATTTTTTTTAATGAATTATTCACGTCTCGAATAACTGGTTTTCATTCAAGTCCTGATGTTTTGTATAATGCGCTGTGATCTGGGTTTGGATTAATAATTCTTATGATCGAACAAACGTGTAGTACAGTATTTGTATACTGCTATTCATATGTCTTTATATATTTGTGCGTGTATATATATATATATATATATATATATATATATATATATATATATATATATATATATATATATATATATTTATATATATCTGTCTGTATGGGAAAGTTGTTTTATAGGTGAAACATAAGATAAACTACTATCATATATATATATATATATATATATATATATATATATATATATATATATATATATATATGTATATATATATATATATATATATATATATATATATATATATATATATATATATATATATATATATATAATTATTGGCCTCTGTTAAATTTCAGAATTACGAAATAATTAAATATTTTTTGTGTATTTCTCAAGAAAATAATATCCCCAGAATGCATAACTAGAGGACTTTCGATTAACGACTAAAACACCGCTTATATCCAGGCATTCCTCTTCCGGGTCCTAAGCTGGCCCAGTTTAAAGTTATTTAACTAGAGTAACATATCATCATCATCATCATCATCATCATCATCATCTCCTACTACACCTATTGACTCATAGAGCCTTAGATTTCGCCAGTCGTCTCCATCTCGAGCTTTTAAATCAATACTTCTCCGTTCATCACCTCCTACTTTACGCTTCATAGTCCTCAGCCATGTAGACTTGTGCCTTCCAACACCTATAGTGCCTTGTGGAGCCCAGTTAACTTGTAAATATATGTATATTTTTGAACGTTTACAGTAGTTTTACCTGGCTTTGAGATTTAACCGCATTGTAAAACCTTGTGTTTTTCGTTATGCTTTGCATCTAAGGTAAGCCCAAGTCTGTATAGACGATTTTCCTAAATAACTAGATCAAAGTTACATTCCCCTTTCTAAGGGAGCTCATGATCATTACATTCTTCTTTCACATGTAGACTAGCACTTGTTGACCTGAGAGCCAAAATTTATTTTCAAATAGTTTATTTTGGCTAAGAATTTTCATTAACTGGGTTTTATATATATATATATATATATATATATATATATATATATAGCATTTTGAACGATACTATCCAATTTTACCATTATTAAACATTGTTATTTTTTTTTATTTTACTGTAACTGAAAATAACAGTGATATAAACTAAATATATTAAAGTTCAGTTCATTTTAATGTGATTTAAATTTTTGAAGAATTTTGTCCTATATTTTTATGCAAGATAAATAAAAACAGTTTCAGTACTTTTCCAAATTCAATCAATGGATTAAGGGAAGGTGCAGCATACTGGCGTAATTATTATTATTATTATTATTATTATTATTATTATTATTTTTATTATTATTATTATTATTATTATTATTATTATTATTATTATTATTATTATTATTATTATTATTATTATTATTATTATTATTAAAATAATTTCTTATATTCACAGGTGTCGAAGTCAAACTTTACTTAAGATAATGGAAACATCTTGGAAGAAGAAAACACAATTGTCATCTTCAAGTGATATCGTGATGGCCATAAGGTAGGTTGACTAGTATAAAATTTTCTTATATTATATTTACAGATGAGTGTCTACGTATGCAATCAAATGATAGCTTACATAATTATGTGTGTCTTTCCGCTTTTATTATGCCAAACTTTGCATTTACCCTCCAGAAGTATATTGTCAGTTACAAACAAGAATAGTATGAATTACGTTTTGCTGTTATGAGCACAAAGAAATTATTCATATTGATAACGAAAATTTTCAGTTTATTTAATATATTGTCAATCGATAAACTAAAACATTCAAGAAATTAAATCAATATGAATTCCGTTTTTTAGAAAAAACAAACCAAAAAGTAAGACATTACCAACGAAAATGTCATTTTATTTTCCTTATCTATAAATATATCATCAATCAATAAACAAGTATTCAAAAAAAAAATCATAAAAATCGATATAAATTTGGTTTTCATTTAAAAAACAAACGAAGAAATGAAAGACATTACTAACGAAAACTTCGGTTTCAATTCAGCGCCAACAATTCAAATAAAACCAAAAATCCAAAGGCTATTTCTCTCCCTCATCTCATCTAGTGTTTTGAAGCGAAGCAGTACAATAGAGTGCATAACTGTGGAACGGGAAAAAAAAATAAGGAAAAAAGATTCACTGGTTTCCCGAAAATGCTTCATGGATTTCCACCGAGGGATTATGGGAGCGTAATGCGAGAGAGGATATTTCCATTTCCCATTTATGTCTGCTTTGAAAACTGTTTTCCTCGGAAACTGAGCAGCCGGAATTACCCGAGTGATATTAGGCGATACAGCTGATTATTATCAGAACTAGTGTAGGCGACCTGTCAAACATAAAGGTTAATTATTTAGGTAGATATCCACAGACGTGCATACACAGTGTACCTCTCGGGGTATCTCCTCTCACAAGGGTATGACTACGTCCTCGCCCATCGACCCGAGAGACAGGGAGAGACCGAGTAACTATACATCTGACAATGTTGCTCAGCATGACCATATATATATATATATATATATATATATATATATATATATATATATATATATATATATATATATATATATATATATATATATATATATATGTGTGTGTGTGTGTGTGTGTGTGTGTGTGTGTGTGTGTGTGTGTGTGTGTGTCCAGACATTGCTTTATTACATAGGGGAGATAATGTTCGCCTAGATTGCATAAAAAGGCAACTTTTTTAAATATTTCAAATCTGCTTACATATTTGAAGCTAATTAAAAGACGATTGTGTCTTCCGAGTTCCTGTTGCTCAGCGTGACAGGAAATATATTATATATATATATATATATATATATATATATATATATATATATATATATATATATATATATATATATATATATATATATATAGCCATTACTACCGGGTTTCAGAACAAACACCCCAATTAAAATTGTGTCCAATGAGGTCCACTATCAAAACCAGGTGGGTAAGGGATGCAATTGAGAAATTTTGCCAATTTTCGCTATTTTCAACTCAACCTCAAAGGACTACTATTTGTGTTAGAGACTTCAATTCTTTTTCTAAAATTACCTAATATTGTATGGTATTCAGATGTGCATTCAAATAAACAGTTATATCATCATGAGTTTTTTTTGTTGGCCTTCAAATGAAAGAAAGTCTTAATTTCAAGCATAAGTAAAATTACGTCACACTTTGACCTCTGGTGACCTTGACTTTCATCTGATGACCTTGAACTTGTTTTCATGTTGTAGATAACTAAACTAGCCTCAATTTAAGCACCAACACAAAACCATAGGTTAATTGTGTGCAATGTTGTGTTAATTTTAATTTCCCGTACCCCTAACTTTTGGAGCGATTTTGCATCAGAGCATTTCTAACAAACTAGTGAATATCTCCATTACTGCCGGGTTTCAGAACAAACACCCTCGCTAAAAATGTGTCCAAGGTGGTCCACTATCAAAATCAGGTGGGTAATTTTGTGGACATAAAATGGATGCAAACACCCCTTGGCTCCAGGACTATTAAACCTCCAGCCATTCCCAACCAGGGTTCCGTGAACTGTTGCAAGGGGTTGAGTGAGAATTTTATTTAATGAATTTTTTATTTATATATTATTTTTTCTTCGTAAAGCCTACCGTGAGAAATCGTAGGCCTATACTTTTTTTTATTGTAACATACCTTGCGAGATTTTTTTTGCTTCAATTTTACTATAGGTAAGGGATTACAAATAATGGTGGCCGATGTGATAACGTCCTTGACTAGTGAACGCCTGATTGGGGTTCGAGTCCCGCCCAAACTCGTTAATTTCTTTGGTCGCTGCGACCTCACCATTCTTATGAGATAAGGATGGGGGTTATTGGGGAGCCTATAGATTTACCTGCTGAGTCATCAGTAGCCACTGCCTGCTCTTCCATGGTCTTAGCTTGGGTGAAGAGAAGGCTTTGGCGCTGATCATATTATATATGGTCAGCTCGATAGGGCAATGTCACTGTCCCTTGCCTTTTCCATTCATGAGTGACCTTTAAACCTTTAAATAATTTGCATAGCAGACAAGCCATGGGCTTTCGAGGTGGCATTAGTCCCGAGACATATATACTGATATTGCACAGTTCAGTGGATTTCGTAAGCGTTGTGAGCTGATCAGTTAGGACTTCTGTAGTCCCGTTTTCATTTCTCTTGAACAGAGCCAGCATTCATTTTTCTTTCAACCGTCCGTTAGTTACTATGCAATGCTGGGATGTTGAAAAATTTGAAAAGGAAGCATTCAATTGAGGAAGAAGATCAGGAGAATATATATATATATATATATATATATATATATATATATATATATATATATATATATATATATATTATATATATATATATATATATATATATATATATATATATATATATATATATTGGAGTTCCCCGGGGTGGGATGAATTATCTCGGTAATTCCTCGAGTGACAAAGATTGGGAACCAATTAAACCTTCCATACATCCATCAATTTTTCATCTCAGACACACAATTATAAAAAGGAAAACCTTTGCTTCAACAGCGATCCGGAAAGAGAAGGAGCCTAACCAGCATGGAAGAAGAGGCTTTTAAAGTTTCTCAGATAACCCGAGAAGCAATTACACTTCGTTTTAGTCTTTAAGTTTCTGAATGGCCTCACGAAATAACTGAGGGTCTCCAAATCCTATGTCGGGATTGGATAGCCGTCATTCTTTTTCGTGAAACCACCTTCTTACATTTTGATAATCCCCCCCAAAAAACATAACCTGATTATTGAAATCTAATCTCTCTCTCTCTCTCTCTCTCGCTCTCTCTCTCTCTCTCTCTCTCTCTCTCTCTCTCTCTCTCTCGGTAAAACATCAACCGGTATGAAAAAAAAACATTCTTTTCATGAAACCTTTTTTACTTCTTACTCATCGTAATCTTTCACGGTGTTGTTCGCCTCCTCTTTTTTAATCTTCTTGTGGTTTCAATTCTCACTGAAAATTCATTAAAAATCATTTAATGTTTATGATTGCTTAGATTATAACGACCCTTTGCTGCGTAGGGTCCTCTGCCAAAGAAGTTGTAAGGGAAAGAGAATCGACGCCTGGTGTGGACCTACAGACTTGACCAACTGAGACGATTTAGACTGGAATCAGATGTGTATTTCTATGGTATTATATTTCTGGGCCTTTTATAAGAACTGTTAGATATAGTAAAGTAAATGCGAACTCGTAGATTTAAATAGTCTGTTGATTCTAAGTCTTGCTTTTTTCATCATAAGACTCAATATTACATAGTATTCTATAAGTTTTATTCCTGCTGCTGTGACCAAGTTGATGAATGATCTTCCTAATCGGGCAGTTGAACGTGGAACTTCAGAAATTCAATTGAGCAGGCTGATATAGGTCTCTCTTCATAGTTTATATATGACAGAACTATTTTAACGCTGTTACTGATCATTAGATATTGTATATTCATTATTCTTGATTTCTCATATAATTTATTTATTACCTTATTTTTTTCCTCCCTGTGCTAATTTTCTCTGTTGGAGTCTTTGGGCTTATAGCATCCTGCTTTTCTAACTAGGGTTGTAGCTTATCTAGTAATAATAATAATAATAATAATAATAATAATAATAATAATAATAATAATAATAATAATAATAATAATAATAATAATGAACGAGAAGACAAGATTAAAAATTAAGCTAGATATTTAAGTTGTAATTCAGGATAAAAGAGAACAGACGGAGAACATCTTTTCACGTGTCAACCCTGTATAGGAAAAACCTGACGTAAAAGTTTATGTTGGTTATTACAATTATTAAATTAATTTTCTATTTAATTATGCAAGTCAGTTATCCACTTTATCTTTTGGATTTTTATGACTCACTTTTCAATGGCGGTTAAAACTTTCTGTTCCATTTATGAACTCGAAAACCAACGTACATTTATTTTCGAAATTAACTCGTAATAATTTGGGAATGCATTTGTCCGGGTAATCAATGGTAAGTATTCCAATATTGAAAAGAATATTGTAGTCCTTAAATTCGGTTTTGTATTTAAACCTTTATTTTATATGATTTTCTTCGTATATCATCAACGTTTTCATGATCTTAAGATCTTCTATTTCTAAGTATTCTTAATATATTTTCATATTTTTCATGAAATGTTGTCAGCCGTTCAAAAATTTTCAAAAATAGTTTCAAATGGACCTTTTAAATTTGAAACCATTAAACATCCATAATCTCTCAACCAACATGAACTTAGTTTCGCAGCGTATCTGAAAAGGTCATAAAAAAGAGAGCTTATATACATATATATATATATATATATATATATATATATATATATATATATATATATATATATATATATATATATATATATATATATATATATATATATATATATGATATAATCATCATCATCATCCGTTGCCAGTCCACTGCAGGACAAAAGCTTCAATCAATGCCCTTCCACTTCCATCTGTTTATGGTCACTCTATGCCAGTTAATACCCTCAAATTTTCTTAGTTCTGTAATCCATCGTCTTCTCTTCCTTCCCCTTCTTTTTTTCCCCTCTCTTGGTACCAATTTTGTTATTCTTAATGTCAATCTATTATCTGTCTCTCTCATTAAATGTCCTGGGCAGGACATACAGTGATGGACATTAAGAATAACATATTCTTTATTTCTGTCTATCATCTGTCATTCTCTTTATATGTCCTGAAATGTACATGGGCAGGACATATAATAAGAATGAAAGATGATTATGGACATTAGGAATAACAGAACATGTCCCTAAACTATATATATATATATATATATATATATATATATATATATATATATATATATATATATATATATATATATATATATATATATATATATATATATATATATAAAATACAATTACATTTCCAGCAAAATCATGCTAATTTCAAGAATAAATATCTATTTCATAGCGAGCTACAAGGGATGAACCAATTAATGAGTGTCCACTTCATGAAAAGTAATCCCATTATAGATTGAATTATCGCTGTTAATTACTGGAATTATCATGGGGATAATAATTACTGGTTAATGAAGGTGAATAGAGGATTCACTTGATGGGACTGAAATGAACAGTGTCATGAATAGACGAGTTATGGAATTGGTGAAACCTTTGACATTTGTGATCTTTAATTTTCGCGATTGCAGTTTTGTGACCGGAAATTGAAATTTGCATATTCCCATTTCAAATTGTGTCAGATAATATATATATTACTTTGCTCATTATGATTAACGAAGAATGGATAAAGATTGTTAGGATTTAGTAACTCTTCATTTAACCTTTTGTCTAGGATATGAAGCACTTAAGAAAGATTAAGTTGAATATTTATAATTAGATATAGAAATATACAAAGTTTCTATCTGTAAATGTCTTAAAGAAAATTCTTTCTATGTAAGTCCAATTTATATTATTATATACCATTTTATCAGTGTAACACCAATTTAAGAATTTTGAGTTTAACGTTTTGCCTAGTATGTAAATCAGTTAAAAAGAAAGATTAATTCGTATATTTATAATTAGATATAGGAATATACCATGTTTTCACCAATTTGTAATATTATTCTTCATTTTATCAGAGTAACTGATAATATGTGGAATATTTGACTTAACAGATATGATGCATAACAACAAATAACGTATTTTATTTTGAGTATGGTTGCATTGCAAAATTACGTCAATTTTGCCACTATTCTCAGCTGATAAATTCATTATTCATAATGCATTCTGCAACGAATTACTACGTTTTTTTTTTCTCTTTTTTTCCTATCCTTTCACTTTGTATAGAAATGTGATAAAAAATCGAGTAGGCTAAATGGTTTTTACTTTGTAAACGACACGATGATGTTTTGGTGAACAAAAAAAAAAAAAAAAAAAAAAAAATTCTATGATCCTTTTTTGCATTATTGTATTTTTCAGCTTTCAAAATTCAATTATGCAAATCGTAATTCTTTCACTTTTTGTATAGAAATGAGGTCCAAATACAAATTAATTTAGGCTAAAAGGATTTTAGTTTGTAAACGATACGATGTCGCCTTGCTCAGCAAAAATAGGAATAAAATTCTTGCATTCAATGAAGAGGATATTTTGCATTACTGTACTTATTAGCTTTCAAAATTCATGTTTGCAAATTATGATAATTGGGGAATTTTAGGATGATATGATTATACTCTTTATCATAATTAGATATTACGACATGGCGTACTAGGAATAAGTAAATATTATTTTAATAAGCTCAATTTATTTGTCGTTCCAAGAATCTATATACGAGATATTAACTAAATTGTTGTAAAATAATTAAGTAACTTTCAGTTGATGACATTTAAACGAAAGAAAAATATAGCTGTAACACATCTCTGATTTCTATAAACATTTTCTGATCACTTTCCTTCATGACCCAGCATCAAGGTTTGCCACTGATTCCCAACCTGAATTTAGAGGCCGAATTCGTTTCCAGGCGCCTTCTACTTCGAAAAGCCTGATTATGCATTGTTTGCTCGCTGGAACGTGAACATAGTTGTAACGAGTCCGCTGGCTTATTTCTCTCCTTGGGCTCCACATGGCGTTTTGTGTGCTCAAACACTATTAGCAGAAATTTAGGAGCACAAGTCCAAGCATGGATCGTGCTTGTAAATAGTTTCGGGTGCAGAGGCATTTACGCACCGGTGGTGTTTATGTTAGGTATTGTAAGCGTGCGTATGCTTTAAGTGCGGAATTTGTTTGTTCGACGCTAACTGGATAGACTGATAGAAACGTGTAAAAAATGTTTTGTTGGGTGATAGCATCCGGTGATGAAGTTATTCTTCTTTTTTTTTCCTTTTCATGTGTTTATTCACAAATAATAATTGTAATATATTTTCTGTTAATGATAATGCTAAAATAACTCTACCTGCCATTAGGGGTATGTTATAACTGTTGCCCAAAGTTATTACTCTTGTTTAATTTTTAGGATTATTATTATTATTATTATTATTATTATTATTATTATTATTATTATTATTATTATTCTCTGGTATCAGTCAACAAATATTTAAAATTTGGAAGTTGTGTAAGTATTATTTTGTTTCCCTTTATACATAGATATTTAAATTGCTTTGTTATACACCATTTTGGTTCTGCTAATTGATTTATACAGTGAAGTAACGTCATAATTTACAGGGTCATTAATCGTTAGCTTTAAGTTATTTCTTTTGAAAAGTCTACATTCAGTTCTGACTTTTTTTTTTGTCAGTTCCATTATGGTAATTATATTTTCTAATAATGTCCTAGCGTTTATTGATGATATATATATATATATATATATATATATATATATATATATATATATATATATATGTGTGTGTGTGTATATATATATATATATATATATATATATATATATATATATATATATATATATATATATATATATATATATATATATATAATTTGCCGAAAAAGTAATAAAGTGTCGCCAGTGGATACTATTTGAAAAAAAGAAAAATATTCCTTTAACAAACCTCAGAATTCTATCAAATATCCGGATCCCTTGCATTCAAGGCCTAACATCAAACATTTGCTCCCATGCCTTCCCTGCATTCAGAGGCTCAAAAGTTTTCTAGTCGCACGCATGCGCCATTATGCAGTGTTTGCTCGCTGGAACGTGAGCTCGGTTGTAACGAGGCTGTTAGTTTCTTTCTCTCTTTCCATTCGACACGGTTTTCTGTTTGCTCAGGACTCTTAAGTGGGTCATGTGTATGCTTCAAACACCATTAGCATTAATTTAGGAGCATAAATCCAAGCATGGACCCTGCTTAAATGGTTTCGGATGCATAATCATTTATACAGCGGTGTTGTTCGTGTGTGCATCAATTGCACGCCATGTTTGTTTATCGCTAACTGGACAGTGATAAAAAGGATTAAACAGTATTTTATTGGGTGGTTGGTTGCAGATGTATTAGGAAGTGGTTTAGTTCCATTGTTTTAACGTTTTATTCTTTTTTTAGTTTTATTTTCTGAGTATAAATATTCAATTATCTTGGACATCACCACTTTTTCCATCCGAATTCAGAAGAGTAATCTCTCTTGATGCCATGATGCCAGAAATTCCGAATCGATCAATCACTATTTTTAGGTCATTTGCGCAGCTTAAATTACAATCAGAGTCAAAACAAATTTTTAATTGTCTGTTTGAATAAAGTTAGTTAAGACTTTTAAAAACAATCATGAAATCGCAAGTAACGAAATTAACAGAATCTGTTGTCTTGGGTTAGAGTTATCTTGATTGAGTTACACTGGGGAACACTATTTTATTTTCTTCCATATTGACTCATTACGGGTAATTCGAATTAAATGCTATCAATTGTGTCACCTGGTGGGCCGGGATGTCTGGGGAAACACTCTGATAAGAGACTGATGTCTCGCTAGGCAAATCCTGAATTGCAGTTATCAGTTAGGTTCCGACTTCTTTTGAGCCTCTGGTGGCATGGTTGGAAGCGACCTGGCCTTTCATTTGAAGGGCCAGAGTTCGATCTCGGTATGAGGTAGAAATTTATTTGGTTACGATATTTTGTTGATTTTCATCTATATTGACTCATTAGGGGTAATATGAATTAAATGCTATCAATTGTGTCACCTGGTGGGCCGGGATGTCTGGGAAAACTCGCTGATAAAAGACTGATGATTCGCCAGGCAAATCCTGCATTGCAGTTAGCAGTTAGGCTCCAACTTCTTTTGAGCCTCTGGTGGCTTGGTTGGAAGTAACCTGGCCTTTCATTTGAAGGGCCAGGGTTCTATCTCGGTATGAGGTAGGAATTTATTTGGTTACGATATTGTGTTGGTTTTCATGTATAGTGACTCATTAGGGGTAATGCGATTTAAATGCTTTCAATTGTGTCATCTGGTTGGCCGTATGTCAGGGAAAACTTGTTGATAAGACACTTATGTCTCGCCAGACAAATCCTGAATTGCAGTTAGCAGTTAGGTTCCGACTTCTTTTGAGCCTCTGGAGGCATGGTTGGAAGCAACCTGGCCTTGCCTTTGAAAGGCCCGGGTTCGATCCCAGTATGGGGTAGAAATTTATTTGAGTATGATGTTGTATTGATTTTCATCCATATTGACTCATTAGGGGTAATACAAATTAAATGCTATTAATTGTGTCACCTGGTGGGCCGGGATGTCGGGGAAAACTCTCCGATAAGAAATTGATGCTTCGTCAGGCAAATCCTGAATTGCAGTTAGCAGTTAGGTTTTGACTTCTTTTGAGCCTCTAGTTGTATGTTTGGAAGCAACCGGGCCTTTCATTTGAAGGGCCAGGGTTCGATCCCATTATGAGGTAGAAATTTATTTGAGTACGATTTTGTGTTGATTTTCATCCCTATAGACTTATTAACGGTAATTTGAATTAAATGCTATCAGTTGTGTCACCTGGTGGTCCGGGAAGTCGGGGAAAACTCGCTGGTAAGAGACTGTCGTTTCGCCAGGAAAATCCTGAATTGCAGTTAGCAGTTAGGTTCCGACTTCTTTTGAGCCTCTGGTGACATGGTTGGAAGCGATCTGGCCTTTCATTTGAAGGGCCAGGGTTCGATCCCAGTATGAAGTAGAAACCTGAATTGCAGTTAGCAGTTAGGTTCAGACTTCTTTTGAGCCTCTGGTTGCATGGTTGGAAGCAACGTGGCCTTTCATTTGAAGGGACAGGGTTCAATCCCGGTATTAGGTAGAAATTTATTTGAGTATGATATTGTGTTGATTTTTATCCATGTTGACTCATTAGGGGTAAATCGAATTAAATGCTATAAATTGTGTCACCTGTTGTGCCGGTATGTCTGGGGAAACTCGCTGATAAGAGACTGATGTTTCCCCAGGCAAATCCTGAGTTGCAGTTAGCAGTTAGGTTCCGACTTTTTTTTAGCCTTTTGTGGCATGGTTGGAAGTGATCTGGCCTTTCATTTGAAGAGCCAGGGTTCGATCCCAGTATGAGGTAGAAATTTATTTCTATTTGAACACGATATTGTGGTAATTTTCATTCATATATATATATATATATATATATATATATATATATATATATATATATATATATATATATATATATACACACACACAAACATCAGTTCTTTATCATAAAGGGGAGATTGTTGAAGGAAGATATAAAAAAAGCAACATTTCATTTTCCAATCATTAAATAACACATACCCGTTTAAATACTCCATAATCGCTTTGTCTGACTAAGATAGATATGACGTTTACAATTGATCAATCTGGAGTTTCCTTGAATAGGCCTACAGTGTACTTTACACGGAACACTGTTGGCATTACTATGAGTCTTTGGTTATGTTTGTAGATGCACTGGAAACGTCCCTCTCTGGTGATCTCCTGGACTGGGGTTTGGTTCCCGCTGAAGCTCGATAGTTTTTTGTAGTGTGTTGAACCTCACCATTCTTGTGAACTAAGGATGGAGGTTTGGGGGAGCCTCAAGTCTACATTCTTAGTCATAAGCACCCATTGCCTGGTCCTCCCAGGCCTTATCTTGAGTGGAGAAGGTCTTGAGCGGTGATCATATGTAGTATATATGGTCATTCTCTAGGGCATTGTGCTGCTAAGGCATTGTCACTGTCCCATACCTCTGCCATCCATAAGTAACCTTTAAACCTCTAGCTATTCCCAACCGGGGTTCCGTGAGAATTTAATTTAATTATCTTTTAATTCATATATTACTTTTTCTCCATTAAACATACCGTGAGATATCGTGGGACTAAACATTTATACCCTAACATACCTTGCGAGTTTTTTTGTTTCAATTTTTATTAAGCGTTATGAGGTGATCAATTTGGATTTCTGTAGTCCCGTTTTCATTTCTATTGAACAGAGCGAGCATCAATTTTTCTTTCGGCCGTCCTTTAGTTATTATACAAGGCTTGGGTATTGAAGTATTTTAAAAGGAAGCATCCAATTAATGAAGAAGGTCAGAAGAATGAAAATGTATATATATAATTTATATATATATATATATATATATATATATATACATATATATGCGTATATATATAAATATATATATATATATATATATATATTATATATATATATATATATATATATATATGCAAATATATATATATATATATATATATATGCGTAAAAATCACAGGAAAACGTGATGCTCAGATGCAGAAGAACCACAGGGAAAATGAAAATACAGAATATACACTTGAGTCCTGACTAGTTTCGTGATACTTCCTCAGAGGACTGATTTATTGAGAGAGGTTTCTTACATTTTATAGGGAAAGCAAAAGTACGAACATACAAATAGAGATTTAGAGAACAATGACACTCCCTTACCCGCTACCTGGGTTTGACTCAGGTGTGCGTAGGAGGAGTCCGAAAGCTCGTTAGACACCTGCTAAAAAGGGTCATTTCTAGTGGCGGGTATATTCTTGTTTTCTTCTTATTTTACTTTCATTACAGTTATTTATATGTCAATGCGGTAGCCTTATCTATATAAATACATAAGCAAAACATACACAAGATTACAAATATATATACATATATATACATACATATACATATATATATATATATACATATATATATATATATATATATATATATACATACACACATATACATATACACACATACACACACATACATATACATATACATACACATACACATATACATATATATACATACATACAGATACAAATACATATACATATACATAAATACTTACACATACACATACATATACATACACATACACATATACATATATATACACACACATATATACATGTATACATATATACACATACATACCTATGCATATATACATTTATATGTATACGACATTAATATCATAAACATATAATCATGTATATATCAATACTTATATCTAGCATAACACTATATAGTGCCAATATACTTATGCATACTATATAAAATAATTGTTTCTTTTAATGAATGGTAGCTTAGGTCTAAATATTAATTTCACACCGACGTTAATTATTCACAATACATTCAATTCTACATTAAGTGGTTAATGTTTTTTTATATAGTTTACAAATCTCTTTACATATAAAGGCGTCGAGTTTATACATTCCATGACCAATATTCAAGTTGTTTTCAAAGGTTTCTTTATGAAACTGGACTCTATGATGTTTCTTTCTACTAAGTTATTTGAATGAACCAATTTCTTTGCACCTGACCAATTAATAGGGTGATTTTTATCTCTAACGTGGGCAAAGAGTGCATTATTATCTTGAGCATACCTGACACTTTTCTTATGTTGTTCAATTCTCTTTTCTAGGGCTTTACCAGTTTGACCAATATAGTATTTTTCACAAGCATTGCATGGAATACGATATACACATCCCTTGGTAATGTCAGGAGAATTCTTTATTAAGGCTGTTTTTATTGTATTTTTACTCTTAAATGCTACATTTACATTGAAGTTTTTTAACAGTTGGGGAATTTCTTTAAATGAATCACAATAAGGTAGTACAAGTAAATTTTGTGTGTTATAGTTTTTTCTGTTCGTACTTTTGCTTTCCCTATAAAATGTAAGAAACCTCTCTCAATAAATCAGTCCTCTGAGGAAGTATCACGAAAGTAGTCAGGACTCAAGTGTATATTCTGTATTTTCATTTTCCCTGTGGTTCTTCTGCATATATATATATATATATATATATATATATTGTGGTTCCTCGGGATGGGATAAATTATCTCGGAGGTTCCTCAAGTAACAAAGATTGGGAACCGTTTAAACCTTCCAAGCCCAAACACACAACTATAAAAAGCAAAACCTTTGCTTAAACGGCGATCCGAAAAGAGGAGGAGCCTAACCAGCATAGAAGAAGAGGCTTTTGAAGTTCCTCAAATAACCTGAGAAGCAATTACGCTTCATTTCGAATCTTCAAGTTTCTGAAATGGCCTCACGAAATAACTGAGGTTCTCCAAAATCTACTTGGGGATTGGATAGTCGTCATTCTTTTCGTGAAACGACCTTCTTACATTCCGATAATCCCAACGAAATCACAACCTGATTATTGCAATCTAATTTCTCTCTCTCTCTCTCTCTCTCTCTCTCTCTCTCTCTCTCTCTCTCTCTTCAAGACATCAACCGGTATAGAAAAATAAATCTTTTCATGAAACCTTTTTTTCTTATTCTTCGTAATCTTACACAGTGTTGTTCTCCTTTTCTTCTTAACATTAGTCTTGTGGTTTCAATCCTCACGGACAATTCTTTATAAAATCATTTAAAGTTTATGATTTCTTAGATAAGACCCTTTGCTGGGTAGGGACCACTGCCGAAGAAGTTGTAGGGGAAAGGGAATAAGACGCCTGGTGTGGACCCTCACACTTGATCAACTGACCAAGATGATTTTGACCGAAATGATCCCTATGTGTATTTCTAAGCTATTTCTTGTTCTTGGCCTTTTATAAATCGAAACATATAGTGAAGTAAATACGAACTCGTAAATTGAAATAGTATGTAGATTCTAAGAGTCTTGCTTCCTCCATCATAAGGCTCAATACTACACAAAATTCTAGAAGTTTAATCCCAGATTGTGGAAGGATGTTTTTAATTGGCAGTTGAACGTGGAACTTCAAAAGTTCAAACTTGCAGCGAATGTTTTCATATTGAACAGGCTGACATAGGTCTCTCTTCATAGTTTATATATGACAGATCTATTCTAACGTTGTTACTGATCTCTAGATATTTTATATTCATTATTCTTGACTTCTCATATTATTTATTTATTACAATATTTTTTTTTCCTCCCAGTGCTAATTTTCCCTGTTGTAGCCATTGTGCTTATAGCATCCTTCTTTTCCAACTAGAGTTTTAGCTTATCTAGTAATGATAATAGTAATAATAATAATAATAATAATAATAATAATAATAATAATAATAATAATAATAATAATAATAATAATAATAATAATAAAGACGAAAATAATAATAATAATAATAATAATAATAATAATAATAATAATAATAATAATAATAATAATGATAATAATAATAATAATGAACGAGAAGACAATATCAAAAATAGAGCTAGATATTTAAGTTATAGTTCAGGATAAAAGAGACCGGATAGTGAACATCTTTTCAAAGGCCACCCCCGTAGAGGAAAAACCTGACGTAAAAAAAAAGTTTATGTTGATCATTACAATTATTAAACAAAATTTTTGTGTAATTATGCAAATGAGTTATCCACTGTATCTTTTGGATTTTTATGATTTCATTTGCTCAATGGTGGTTATAACTTTATGTTCCATTTATGAACCAAAAATAAACATGTACATTTATTTTTGAAATTAACTCGTAATGATTCGGTGCTGCATTTGCCCAGGGTAATCACCGGTGAAATGTCCAGTATTGAAAAGAAAATTGTAACCAATAAATTCGGATGTGTATTTGATACTTTATTTTATATAATTCTCTTAGAAATCTCCGACGTTGTTTTCAGAACCTTTGGGTTTTGTATTTCTTAGTATTCTTAATATATTTTCATATTCTTCATGAAATTGTCTAGGTAGCTCAATTTTTTTTAAATATTACTTCATGTAGACCTTTCAAAACTATGAAATTTATATAATCGCTTAACCAACAAGAAGCCAGTTTCTCAGCGTATCTGAAAAGGCCCTAAGAAAGAGAGAACTAATATATATATATATATATATATATTTATATATATATATATATATATATATACTCATATATATATATATATATATATATATTATTATATATATATATATATATATATATTATATATATATATATATATATATATTCATCATCCTTTGTTAGTCAGAGGCCTCATTCAAGGCCCTTCCAGTCCCATCTGTTTATGGTCAAGGTTTCTTAGCTTTTCCATCCTTCGTCTTCTCTTCCTTTCCCTGCTTCTTTTGCAATCTTTATCTGTCATTCTCTTTATATGTTTGAAATGTACATGGGCAGGACATGTAATCAGAATGAAAGATGATTAGGGACATTAAGAATAACAGAACATGTCCCTAAACTATATATATATATATATATATATATATGAATATATATATATATATATATATATATATGATAACAAAATCATGCTAATTTCAAGAAT
>NC_090735.1:49182179-49187179 GCF_036898095.1 Palaemon carinicauda
TTGAAGATCTTATACATCCTGTTCTGGGTGAATATCTTTATATAAGACTGCTAGCTACACGTAAATGTTTGTGGCTAAAGTTCACCACAGTATCTATATCGCGACTCGGGTCAAAGGACTCTAGAACTCTAGATGGTATCTGAAGGAATTCGCCGAATCTTGGTTTGGAATCGTTCTCTGGCTTCCTATTTTTATTAACATAGTGTATGTATAGACAAACTCAATAGTTCGCCAACACCCACATACCATTATATTCCCAGTGTATGATGGAGTATCTTAAGTGTTGTGATGGCTTGCTGGAAACGTCCCTGCCTGGTGTTCTGCCGGATTGGTGTTCGAGTGCGCTCAAACTCGAAAGTTTCTTTTAGTATCTACAATCCATCTTTAAAGGTTTGGGGAAGATTTGTAGATCTATCTGCTGAGTTATCAGCAGCCATTTCCTGACCCTCCCTGGTCCTAGCTTTGGTGAGACGGAGCTTTGGTGCCGATTATATTTATATATGGTCAGTCTCCAGGGCATTGCCACTGTTCAACGCCTCTGCTATTCATGAGCGGACTTTAAAGCATTTTTAACGAAAAATTTTTATGCGGACTTCTAATTTGGCCTGAACCTTGTGTGTGTATTTGTGTGTATATATATATATATATATATATATATATATATATATATATATATATATATATATATATAGAAATGGATGTTTATGAACGTGTGTATGTTTGAGAGTAATAATATGCATCTTTTAACAAATCCATAACTTATGCAACCTTGTATTAAATCCCTTACATCTGATTATATATATATATATACGTATATATATATATATATATATATATATATATATATATATATTGTGTGTGTATATATATATATATATATATATATATATATATATATATATATATATATTCGTAGCTGATTAAGAAGCCAAAGAGATTTGAAATAGGAATGACTTTCCAGGGATTCGTTTAATCCTTTTATAATGGATTTAAGATTATATTATTACTCAGAGAACAAATCTTATTAAAGTAATTAGATTAAAACTTAATTTTTTATATTGAGTGGGCGACGACTTGTTCTTTATTAAGCCATTATAAAGATAAGAAAATTTGGGAATCTCATTTGATTTATGGTTTTTTCTAAAATGGTAAAAGGAAACATTTTCAAGTAGTTCATAATTAAGGAAGGATTTGTATATGCCTTGAATGGAAAGATAGAACGTTTTCTAAAAGATGAACCGTTTTCCTAAAAGATGAACCGTTTTCCTAAAAGATAGAACGTTTTTCCTAAAGATAGAACACTTTCCTAAAGGATAGAATATTTTCCTAAAAGATAAAACGTTTTCCTAAAAGATAGAACGTTTCTCTGAAAGATCAAACGTTTTTATAAAAGATAGAACGTTTTCCTAAAAGATAGAACGTTTCCCTAAAAGATACCTGAAAGATAAACTTTTTCCTAAAAGATAGAACGTTTTCCTGAAAGGTGGAACGTTTTCCTGGAAGATAAAACTTTTTCCTAAAGATAGAACGTTTTCCTAAAGATAGAACGTTTCCTAAATATAGAACGATTTCCTAAAAGATAGGCCGTTTCCCTAAAAGATACCTGAAAGATAGAACTTTTCCCTAATAGATAGAACGTTTCCCTAAAAGATACCTGAAAGATAGAACTTTTTCCTAAAAGATAGAACGTTTTCCTGAAAGATAGAACGTTTTCCTGAAAGATAAAACGTTCTCCTAAAATATAGAACGTTTTCCTGAAAGATGGAATGTTTTCCTAAAAGTTAGAACTTTTTTCTAAAAGATTAAACCTTTTCCTAAAAGATAAAATGCTTTCCTAAAAGATAGAACGTTTTTCTTAAAGATAGAATACTTTCCTAAATGATAGAACGATTTTCTTAAAGATAGAAACACTTTCATAAAAGTCGAACGTTTTTTTAAAATATAGAACATTTTCCTAAAAGATAGAGCATTTTCCTGAAATAGAACGTTTTCCTAAAACATAGAACGTTTTCCTAAGAGATAAAAACGTTTTCCTAAAAGAAAGAATACTTTCCTAGAAGATAAAACGTTTCCCTAAAAGATGAAACTTTTTCGTAAAAGATACAGATACCGGTGAAACCTGTTGCTGGGTACACGAATTGTATGTCAGTTCATGTCAATGATGTGCATTTATTAATGTTCATCCTTAGAACATTTTACTAAAATGTAAAACATTTTCCGAATAGTTGAATGGTTATAAAACTTGGGTGGAAATGTGTTAGCAATTTGATGTTTTTACGTAGTTGAAGATGATAGTTTATAGTGAGTCTTTAATTTCAATGTGACTTTACTTATCTTTTAGTTTACAAGCAGATGGAGTCTGTAAGAGATGGAGTAAACTGATAATTGTTTCTGATTAAAAAATAGCGATAAATCATAACAAAATCCTCCTCTAAGATACAGGTTTTTTTCTGATTTCAAAACATTTGACTGATTTAATTATCAAAGAAAATTCGGAGAAAAACTGAATATAACATATGCGGCTAATAACTCATAAGATGGTTTAGTTTAGGCAGATTTTAAAACGGAATTTAAGACAACACTAATCTATCACTTATATATAATTACTGAAAATATTGCAATAAAGAATATTAATTTGACAGAAACAATAACAAAAAATTCCTTGATACTGAAGTTAATTTGAAGATCTTTTCTCTAAACGAAATGATTTCACCCGTTAAATCGCACGTCCAGATAGGACTCCAAAATTAATATTTCCCAGTTTGCCTTAGGGAGATGAGAAAGCCAAGAGCCTTAACAATATTATGGTGACTTAGCCAGTAATTACTTTTGTGGCATGAGAAAGTCATGTTGGAATTACAAAAAATAAAACTGCAATGACTTTCACGACTTTTAACATCTTTTGAGGGTGAAATATCTCTCTCTCTCTCTCTCTCTCTCTCTCTCTCTCTCTCTCTCTCTCTCTCTCTCTCTCACACGCAGAGTTACGTCACAGGCTTCCAATTCATGAACCCGAGTTCAGATCTCTCTCAGGATTGATAGATTCCCCTGAAACACATCCTGTGAGCAGTGGATGGGACGAAGTTGTTGTGGGTTCTGGGACTAAGTTCGATCCTTGACTATCATCTTCACGCACAACCAGCTGTAAATAGCTACCAGTATTTTCCTGAGTCAAAGAAAATGGCCTGAATTTAGCAACTTCAACCATACGAAATTACTGAAGGCACCAGAAACCCGAACTCATCTGAAGCCACCCCATTTTAAGGAAAAGTGTACAGTGAATTATATATATATATATATATATATATATATATATATATATATATATATATATATATATACTGTATATATATATATATATATATATATATATATATATATATATAGATGTGTGTGTGCATTGGAAGAGATAGGAATCTGGATGTCTGACCTTTCTTGGTGATGGTTGGCTTCCCAGAAAGATTATTATTATTATTATTATTATTATTATTATTATTATTATTATTATTATTATTATTATTATTATTATATTTCCGAAAAATATCTTGTTTGGTAATTTCGCACCAAAATGAAATTTATCTGATTTTCTCAAAATTGGTTAATGCTGGTCTTTCTTCATTTGTAACTGAGAGTCATTACTGAAATATCCAATGGAAAGGAAGTCGTAGTCAAGGAGGGCCGTCTTTTTCTCTCATTAAAGCTTGCCGAATTTTGCTAGTCCGTTGCTTATGTGATCAGTTACTCTTCGTGAAGGACGAATGCACATTGTATTCCCTCTAAATAGTTTTAGTTTTACACAAAAGGAAGTGATATGATGTATTTTTATCTACGTGGAATTTTTACACTTTAATGAGATTATCACTGCACTGTCCATTTATTAAATCAGCAGGGCTTCAATTGAATTATCTAGCAAACAGAGAATCAATGCATTGTCACATAAAAAGAAACCTAGGTCTCTTCTGCATAAACAGGTAATCAACATTAATTATATACTAATGGAAGTATTTGATTTTGGTGTGGCTATGTGTAGGTTAATCAATAGTTGAACGTAATACTGTCATTTATTGATTTTTACTTCAGATTTTATTGCTTCATGTTAAATTTAGAATATCTTTTAAGTATTGTACCAACCGTGTGTCACACGATCGTACATAGTTCATTTCGTGTATATATTATGCTTGTATCTTCGCTCTTCCCTCGCACTAAAAAGAACCTGAATAAACATGTCTGTTTTTCTCATCGGTAACGGTGTCTGTTTTGAACATGAAATTTCTTGCTGCTTTGAGCTTTTGTATGTAAAGGAGAATGTTCTATAATAAACTCACTCAGTTGCTTTCATCCTGTCTTTGAGTCACAACCTTCTCTCGGCCCGTCACAGTATCATCCATTGATGAAATGAGATACCAGAAATGGAATCTTCTATCGTTTACATCCGAGATAATGACGATTTATCCTAACGTACCAACGATGATACATTTACTTTCAGTTGTTGAAATATATATCGTGAGGACAATTCTACATTATTCAAAATAATACATTCCTACGGCCCAAATATTTCCAATTTTTAGGCCAGATTCTCAGATCATTTCACCGGGAACCGAAATAAGGAAAAAAATAGAACTTCCACTTTTCTATTTTGTTGTTATCAAATAGATATGATAAGTGTAGAGTTTATGGCGTACTTGCTCGAGGTTTACAATGAATTGTGTATCCCATTTGTGCTATAATTTTATTACTTCTCTTACGGTACTTGAAGAATTTTATCCAAGATTCTCTTGTTTTTATTACCGTTAAAACAGCTTATCTTCCGTGTATACGCTTGCTTGCAGAGTGATCGTATAATGAGAGCCCAAACAGACACGAAACCTTGAAGGTGTATTTCAGTAACGAGAACCCAAACAGACACTAAACCTTGAAGGTATATTTTATTAACGAGAACCCGAACAGACACGAAACCTTGAAGGCGTATCTTACATGGTAACGAGAACCCAAACAGACAC
>NC_090735.1:49194679-49209679 GCF_036898095.1 Palaemon carinicauda
AACAAGAGTAAATGACCGGGCGGAGCTTACACGACTCGCAAGTGGTAACGAGAAACATTCGGAAAGACATTAATATCAGCCTATTGTTCCCAGTAGCACTGAAGTTTCAAGTAACTATTTCGGACGAGATAACGATGGGATAGAGGGAGTACACAAAGGGTATTCAAGGCCGATATTTGGGAAAATTCTGCAAAAGATTTACAATAGAATGAAAGTAGTACATGTCAATCATTTGTTATGACAAAAGGGACCAATATTGCCAAAACTTCTCATTGGAATGTTGAGCTTGATTCAGGAAACATGGACAGCTAGTGATACCAAAGCCGTCACGATAGACGTACTTTTGCAATTCAACTAAAGGGATTTTTTATCTTTGCGATTAATCATCAAATGGGATTCTCTATTTTTGCCACAAATCATGAAAAAGAATTTTATTTTTGCCACTAAATAATCATGAAGAAGAATTTTCCATTTTTGCGATCAATCATCAAAAGAAATTTTATACAGGATTCATGTAATGAGGTTGTAAAGTTGTTTACATCGGCAACCTTTAATTCTATAATTAATTATTACGGATTTACGAATGTGAAAATCATATAACCCATAGATACCTCTTAATGTCAAATTCATTCTGCCTCGTGGGAATTAACTTTATGATAATAGCTTCTGGTATGACAATGATTCGAACTCGGAGCAAGAAAACTATGGTTCCAGTGAACTCAATATCAAGAAGTATATATATATATATATATATATATATATATATATATATATATATAGAGAGAGAGAGAGAGAGAGAGAGAGAGAGAGAGAGAGAGAGAGAGAGAGAGTTGATTACAGCCTCTAAATGTAGACTCTCTCTCTCTCTCTCTCTCTCTCTCTCTCTCTCTCTCTCTCTCTATATATATATATATATATATATATATATATATACATATATATATATATATATATATATATATATAGAGAGAGAGAGAGAGAGAGAGAGAGAGAGAGAGAGAGAGAGAGAGAGAGAGAGAGAGAGAGAGAGAGAGAGAGAGATTGATTGATTTATTGATTTAAAGTTCTCTGGCATCCTGACCTCGAAGGTCGTTGACGCCGATATCGTTTATTATGAATAAAGATTAAAAGAATATTCAATTAAAAGCAGAGAGAGAGAGAGAGAGAGAGAGAGAGAGAGAGAGAGAGAGAGAGAGAGTCTACATTTAGAGGCTATAATCAACTCTCTCTCTCTCTCTCTCTCTCTCTCTCTCGAGAGAGAGAGAGAGAGAGAGAGAGTCTACATTTAGAGGCTGTAATCAACTCTCTCTCTCTCTCTCTCTCTCTCTCTCTCTCTCTCTCTCTCTCTCTCTCTCTCTCTCCAGGATAGTCAGTTTAACTAACCGAGAGAGGACTCCATCTACCACACATCCTCCGTATCTGCATTCCTGCCGTCCTTCTCTGATGTAGAAAAGAGAGAAGTAAAAATCCTATTTTTTGGAATTCCTATCCCCGAAAATCCCTGAATGATTTCATGTCTCCTATTTCCTAGTGAGAAATAGAAAGAGGATTTCAGGATGATCTGGCAGTCGGTGGAAGTTACTGGTTTGGGAATTTCAGGTTCATTATTTTATTTTTAGTTTTGATTTTGAAGTTTGGTTAACGTATTTATAAAATTATTTTAAATGGATAAATAGATATGCATATTGTATATATATATATATATATATATATATATATATATATATATATATATATGAATATCTATAGATTTTATATTTATAGATATGCATATTAATATATTGCATATGGGTATCTATCTATATATTTAACTAATATATATATATATATATATATATATATATATGTATATATGTATATATATATATATATATACACACACATATAAATATGCATACATAAATATATGTACAATATATACATGCAAATATACATACATACATCCATACTGTATATTCACTACAAACCTGTGTACGTCCAATATCTTCACTTCTTTATCGAGAATTTGTATCATCTGCAAGTGTCAGGTTCAGCCAGGCTTTGCAAACTGCATTTTCCATTTCACCAACAGATTCAGTAACAGCGAGACTAAATACTGTTTGTTTTGGGAGACACGAGAAAACATTTAATTCTTTACCTTCACTGAGAGTTGAGCATCAAGGATAACTTCATATGATAGATTTGAGGAAAAGAGTTGGGAATAGAAATGGAGAAAAACGTTCTCTTTTTCCAGATCCAAATTCTCATCTGGAGGAGAATTTGCCAATGCAGATTATAGACATATTTTCTTGACAGGATATCTTTTCTTGTTATACCTCTCTCTCTCTCTCTCTCTCTCTCTCTCTCTCTCTCTCTCTCTCTCTCTAATGCTACGAACGACGCACTTGATGTTATTAGCAAGCAATTAGGTAACTGGTGATTGGTAGAAAGTTTTTGTGAAATGAAAGAAAAAGAGAATGACTGTTATTTCATTCTCTTTTTCTTTCATTTCACATAAACTTTCTACCAATCACCAGTTACCTAATTGCTTGCTAATAACATCAAGTGCGTCGTTCGTAGCATTAGAGAGAGAGAGAGAGAGAGAGAGAGAGAGAGAGAGAGAGAGAGAGAGAGAGAGAGAGAGAGAGAGAGAGGGGTATAACAAGAAATTGGTTCTCATTTATGTGTGTGTCTCTGTGTGTATACGAGCCATCGTTAAAAAGAAAAAGAAAAAAAATGCGATGTCTCAAGTTTTCATTGAATTGGATGAAGGAAAGGAACAAGAATCGACAAGTGACCCATGAAGTGGTCTGAATAACATTAAAATTTTATACGTATATATATATATATATATATATATATATATATATATATATATATATATATATATATATATATATATATGTATGATGCCTTTATCCTGCAGTGGACTAGAAGCAACTGTATTTTTTGTTATTGCATATGCTGTATATATAGATATACTGTATACCATAATCCACACTTTCCCCAAAAGAACATTTCTCCCTTTTCTAGATTTATTTCCCCTATCTCCACTCAATATCAACTTCATTTCTTTACTTCTCTTTTGACGCCAGTTGTTTATTCACTAAGAAGGTTAAGAAAGAAATAAAAATGCTACGATGTACAATGAAAGGATGAAAATAACACAGTAGAAAGATGGGAATGCAATTTCCACAGTCTCATAATATTTTCTTCCCAATTCAAAAGTAATGTAAGGGAAAGTTATGTTAACGGAACAACTTATGTTAGATTGGCTGTGATTGATAAAGTCACATGCAGTTTTTTTTTTTTTTTTTTTTTTTTTTTTTTTGAGTAGTGGAGACGTGGGGAGGGGCCTGCTGTTTAGGCATGATGGAGCATCAGATATAAGTAATGTTTTAATTTTACTTGTGTATGCTGATATATTTTTTATTATGGACTAATTATAATGCCTGACACATGTCCTATTATTTGATGACTAATGTCCACAATTTAACAGATTTACTTCAACTTCAAACCTCCTGATAACGAAGAGTAATTCAGTCGTTTATATTTAATTGCCCACACCGTGACGTGCCGAAGCAGAGACAAAGCCGCCCACCACCCACCAATCGCTTGCGCCCCAACAAACGACTTCTACAGCCACTTACTACCTCCCATCCGCCGCAGTTTTGCTACTACCACTTCCGATACGGTGCAACTGCGAAGAAATGAGCCAAGGATTGTCAGTGGCCAAAAAACGTGTAAGTAGGCCATCGCTCGTGGCGGTGGCCTCCCGTGTTTCTAATCTTTTCTTTTTACATGATGCGATTTTTGGTAGACTCGGATGCTTGTCGTTCTCTTTTGCCAAGGAAACTCTTCAAGACACGACGTAGTCTGTCTACATCCGCCGACGTCCGCTTGGTAGCTGCCAACGGATCTGCGATACCCACCTACGGTTACGAGAACCTCACATTATCGTTCGGAAACGGTAAATTCAATTGGAAGTTTCTCGTTGCTGACGTCACAATGCCAATCCTCGGTGCGG
This sequence comes from Palaemon carinicauda, assembly GCF_036898095.1. Classification (NCBI taxonomy): domain Eukaryota; kingdom Metazoa; phylum Arthropoda; class Malacostraca; order Decapoda; family Palaemonidae; genus Palaemon; species Palaemon carinicauda. The sequence goes on from NC_090735.1 coordinate 49,198,686, forward strand.
ATTTCCTCTTTCATTTCCACCTTCTGGTTGATGTCGCCCACCGACGATTGGTCAACGCAGACTCGTACTTGTCGACACCTCTTCAACCCGCCCCCTCTAACCTCGCTCTCCACATTAGCGCACCCACGGATGCCTACGCCCCCCTCCTCACGTCGTACCCGGAAGTTTTCCGTTCAGAACTTCGCCAAACGCCCACGGTTCCTGCCAAGCGCGGTATTTATTACCATATCAAGACGACGGGACCCCCAGTCTTCGCAAAATTCAGACGTCTGGAACCGGAACGATTGGCAGCCGCCAAACAGACGTTCGCCGAAATGGAGGAAATGGGCCTTTGCCAAAAGGCCTCCAGCCCATGGTCGTCACCCTTACACATCGTTCTGAAGAAAGACGGCTCCCTCCGTCCGTGCGGGGATTACAGGCGCCTGAACATGCAAACAGAACCGGATCACTACCCTCTCCCGAACATTGCCGACGTGACATCCTACCTGCACAAAGCAAAGGTTTTCTCTACGCTCGATCTCCTGAAGGGGTATTATCAGGTGCCTATGAACCCAGAAGACATCCCGAAGACTGCCATCACCACTCCGTTTGGTACATACACCTTCAATTACTCCTGTTTTGGCCTTCGTAATGCTGGGGCCACGTTTCAACGTCTCATGGATGGCATCTTAGGGGACCTCCCTTTCTGTGTATGTTATGTGGACGACATACTTGTGTTCTCCTCCTCAAAAGAGGAACACCTCCGTCACCTGCGCATCGTGCTCGACAGCCTGCAACAAAACGGCCTTGTAGTCCGGTACGACAAGTGTACCTTTGGCGCCAACGAAGTGTCGTTCTTAGGGCACCGCATCACTCTCAAAGGTGTCCACCCCCTCCCTGAGAAGGTAGCAGCCGTTTAGAACTTCCCCGTGCCCTCGACCGTCAAAGCTCTGCAGGAATTCTTGGGCATGATCAACTATTATCACCGTTTTCTGCCAGCCATTGCCGCCACTCTTGCTCCCCTCTACGCCTCCCTCAAGGGCAAGCCAAAGGACCTGAAGTGGGGTCCCCTTCAAGAAGCAGCCTTCTGCAATGCAAAGAAGGCCCTATCAACTGCTGCGGCTCTCACTTTTCCTATCCCACATGCCCCTCTCCTTCTCTCCACGGATGCCAGCGACGTCGCTATTGGTGCAGTACTCAAGCAGATGGTCAACGGCTCGCCCCGCCCATTGGCCTTCTTCAGCAGAAAACTGTCCAAGGCAGAATCGGGTTATTCTACCTTCGATCGAGAATTGCTGGCGGTGCACTTGGCTGTCCGTCACTTTCGCTATTTCTTAGAAGGTACGCCCTTCGTCATTCACACAGACCACATGCCTCTGGTGCACGCCTTTACTCGACAGTCTGATGCCTGGTCCGCCCAGCAACGCCGACATCTCTCCGCCGTGGCTGAATACAATTGCACCCTTCAATACGTCCCTGGGAAAATGAATCCCGTTGCCGATGCCCTGTCAAGAAACACGTTGGCTGCCGTTCAACTGGGATTGGATTACAACGCCCTGGCTGAAGCCCAACGACAGGATCCACAGTATCAAGCATGTAGGACATCTTGCACGTCCCTCCGTTGGGAAGGCTTTCCCCTCGAAGACTCCAACACCACCCTCCTCTGTGACGTCAGTACTGGCAGACCGCGACCTTGGATTCCTGCTCCCATGCGCCGACAGGTGTTTGATTTCATTCACGGCCTTTCACATCCCTCGTGCCGTTCTACTGCACAGCTGCTGAAGGCAAAGTTCATTTGGCACGGCATTTCTAAGGATGCTAAGGATTGGGTCCGCGCCTGTACTTCTTGCCAAACTTCCAAAGTACATCGACACACGGATTCAGGAGTGGGCACCTTTCCTCAACCTCAGCGTCGTTTCGCACACATTCACGTCGACGTTGTAGGCCCCCTACCCACATCACAAGGACATCATTACCTGTTTACCATCATCGACCGCTCCACCCGTTGGCCTAAAGCCATTCCCATGGAAACTGCAACGTCCGCCTCATGTACATCTGCCTTACTCTCTGGATGGATTGCAAGATTTGGTATCCCAGAGCATATTACTTCTGACAGGGGAACCACTTTCACCTCTCAATTGTGGACATCATTAGCGAATCTCCTGGGCATCACCCTACATCAGACAACGGCCTACAACCCCGCTGCCAGTGCAATGGTTGAACGTTTTCATCGCACCCTCAAAGCAGCTTTGATGTCCCGCTGCAAGAATTGCAACTGGTTTACTCAGCTTCCCTGGGTCCTCCTGGGACTAAGGACCACTCCTAAAGACCCTCTCGACGTCTCGGCAGCTGAAATGGTGTATGGCGACCCGTTGGTCGTCCCTGCCGAATTTTTCCTTCTACAACCTCCTCCGACGATCTCCAGCACATACGTCACGTCGTGGAAAAATTTACTCCATGCCACCAGACTTACAAGCCCCCAGCGAAGCATCACATACCAACAGACTTGCACTCTGCAACGCACGTCTTCCTGCACACCGGCACTACCAAGCCACCGCTAACGCCCCCTTACACGGGCCCTTTCCTTGTGATCCGACGCAGTCCGAAAGCATTCCTACTAAACATTCGTGGCAAAGAAGACTTGGTCTCCATTGATCGTCTAAAACCTGCTTATCTCCTGCCAGATGACCCACCTACAGTTTGCCTCTCTAGATCAGGGCGCTCTATTTAACATGTACAGTATGTCATTTTTAGGGGGGGAGCCATGTACCAACCGTGTGTCACACAATTGTACATAATTCCTTTTGTATATATTATGCTTGTATCTTCGCTCTTCCCTCGCACTAAAAAGAACCAGAACAAACATGTCTGCGTGTCGCCTATGTAACATGGTCATATTCTCGAACATGTAATTTCCTGTTGCCTTGAGGTTTTGTATATAAAGGAGAGTGTTCCATAATAAATTAACTCAGTTGCTTTCACACTGCCTTTGAGTTCACAACCTTTCTCTCGGCACCGTCACAACAGTATCTACTTAGGAAGAACAGATGGAGTTGGAAGAGAAGGGGTAGGAATGACGACATCAAGAGCAGAAAAGTCATTAATGGAATGAAGAGCTGTATATAGCAGATGGTCACTTGCAAAGTTTAAATCAAAGCAGTGCAATATGAGTACTATAGTTAACTATGCACCAACAAATGATTCCCCTGAAGACAGGAAAGATGAATACTATAAGGAATTGCAGTGTGTAACAGATGAGATCCCAGAGAGAGATACGAAAATTGTGATTGGTGACTTGAATGCTGAAGTTGCAAGGAATAATCTAGGTATAGAGAATGTGATGGGTGTTCAATGTCTTGGCGAAGTTGCTAATGAAAATAGGGCATATTTTATAAGTTTTTCTTCAACAAACAATCTTATTATTGGAGATATTCTTTTCCAGCACAAGGACATCCACAAATATACATGGGCTTCATCATGTGGCAATTACAAAAATGAAATAGATCGCTTAGCCATTGATAAAGAGAGAAGGAGGACTCTGAGAAGTGTAAGAAGCTATAGAGGTGCAAATATTGGTAGTGACCACTAGCTCCTCTTGCTACACTGAAATCAAAACCGAATGCACCCAACAGAAATGTAGATAAAATATCTAGGTTTGATACAACTAAGCTTCTAGAGGATGAGCACAGAAATATTTGTAATTGAATGTAAGAATCGATTTGCAGTCTTAGAGACTTTAGGAGACAAATAGCAAACAATTAACGAATGATACTTGGGATACTATAAAAAGGAGACAAAGATAGAAGGTGATTGTTGGAAGTTTTTGAGGAAGTAATGAAAATTGCAAGGTAGAGCATGTTAATCATTCCAGTATTGATAGTGAGGTCAAAAGAAAAGCCAGAAATGACTGAAGAGAATATTTAGACAGGATAACAGATGAGTCTGACAAAGCTATGGATTCAGGGAGTGGCTATGGTTTAAGAATTGTACATAGAATTATTATAGAAATCTGTACGGGAGCAAAGAAGAAGCATATACCCATCAAAAAGAGGGATGGAGCTGTTATAACAACAGAAGATGAAGAAAGGCAACGTTGGATGGAACACTTTAGTGGGGTCATGAATAGGAGATATAAAGGGAATAATTTGATTGATATACCTGAAGCTGAGGAATACCTTGATGTGCCCATCAATGAATTCAGTGTGTTTGAAGTCGAAGCTATCTTTAAAAAAAAAACTCGGAGAGATGGGATGCCTCTAGTTATGATTGAATAACTGCTGAGACAATATTGGCCGAAAATGAAGTGACTCCCAGATTACTTGCAAGATTATTTTGTAGAATGTGGCGTGAAGAGGCAAAGCCTGATAAATGGGAGCTAGGAGTGTTGGTGAAAACGGCAAATAAGAGATCTGACTGATTGCAATAATTACAGAGGTATCACACTCACGCCAGTTGTCATGAAAATACTATGTTGTTTATCCTCATCATGCATTTTGTAATGCATAGAAGAGTTGGGGATGTTGGAAAAGGATTGGACTGGATTGGTAACAGGATATTAGCTGACCTAGAGTATGCTGATGACGCTGTCCTTATTAGCAGAAAACCACAGGTCAAGATAAATAGAAGAAAGACAGAGATGAGTAGATTGGAACATGCAATGGAACAGGAAATATCATTGGAAGGAAAAAGGTTTAATGAGGTGGAACCATTTAGATATTCAGGAACTATGATATCTAATACAGGGATTAAGATTTTGAGTTCAATGAAAGTTTGAAAAAAACAAATGAGACAATGGCTAGGTTAAATAATATCTGGAAATCAAATTGCCTGAAATTACATATAAAAGTCTGGCTATATATCAGTTTAGTGAGATCGGTGTTACTGTGTGGATATGAGTCGTGGTATAACAATGAAACAATATCCAACAGATTTTATAGATTTATAGAACAAAGCCATAAGAAGAATATTGGGAGTTAAATGGCAGGACAGGATTAGAAATGAAACTATAAGAGAGATCACTCAAGTGCCATATGTAGATAAGATCATGGTGATGGGTAGATGGAGATGGTTTAGGCATGCTCTTCACTCTCTCCAAGAGATTAGTTCACCAAACTTTCAACCAGGCTCCACAAGGCCCTAGAAGAGCTGGAAGACCCAGGACTATGAAGCGCGAAGTAGATGTTGAATGGAGAAGTATTGATTTAAAAGCTCAAGATAGAGACGAATGGCGAAATCTAACCGAGGCCCGTTGCGTCAATAGGCGTAGGAGATGATGATATGTGGTTTCAAGCTATTTAACTCAAAGTGAGTCACTTTGCCTCCTTCTTCCGGTAAAGACCATTTTGTTGCTATACCAATGTAAAATAATGGATGCTCCTTATCTTTATAAATCCACATACCATTTTCCTACAACTGAGGCTTCTTTATATGGAGGTGAAACGCTCTTCCAAAATTAATTAAATTCCTTTTGATTCACTATCAGGACTATCGAAATAGTTTGAATAATCACTATTAATTACCTTGGTCAATTTAGATTTTTTTATATTCACTTTAGCGTTTGCACACATTTTTCTTAGTAATCGAGAAATATTTGGTTGCTTTGTATTTCCATTATTTGTTTTGTTTTTATTTCTCTTAATGCCTTTCTTTAGGGTTTTCCCTTTATTGTTCTTCATTTCATCTCTTATTCTTAAATCTTCGATTGCATCCCTTTCTGTTACTATTTGAGCATATGACTTTCTTATTCTTGTTTTGTTTTTATCATTCTTGGTTGCTTTTTCTGTAAGATTATCTTTTGTAGGTAAAAGTTTCTCTTTGATGGCCGTTCATAATATGAGATAAAATAATAAGAATAAACTGGATATGTACAACTTAGGACGAATATTGTTTATGGGATCAGCTTTGTCCGTCGTTGATATCTCTCACTATCATGCTGTTTACTCTAATGTTGCTGCATTGAACACCATATCAAAAAGGCAACACGCCAGCTGCATCTTTTCTATTGCAGTTATCATCAACATGGAAATTAGCAGAAAAGGGAAAATATATTTTCCCTAATACCTGAAATTTTCATTTGGATTTGTGAATTATTCTAGGAACAATGTATATACAAGAAAGATTTTTTTTTTAATTATTATTTGTAGCATTTGGGGGTGACACCCCTCTCGAGGATGTCATCATGATTTGGTCGATCTTTTTGAAGGTTCCACCCCTGAGTGTCAACACCTTTGAGTGTGTCCCCAGTATTAAATAACTTTTTGAAAATCATAGCATAACCCTCGAGCTAGAAAGACAAGCCTTTTGTAGATGTAACTCTCAGGGTGTCACCCCCTTTTAGGGTGTCACCCTGAGCAGACACCCCCCCCCCCATACTGCACTCCAAATGTCTTATTTTGTATGCTTATGATAACATATATGTAGATTTACACATAAAAGTATATTTGCGTGCTCGAATACAAAGTTTAATTTATATATTCATATAGTAAGGCAAAATTGGACAGTTTTCAAAGCCATGGTGAGGCAAAATTGGACAGGCAACTTTCTCATTTTTTTTCTTGGTGAGGCAAAATTGGACAGTCTTGGATTACGGACACAAAAATTTATGTAAGTCCATAATTTTTTTTCTAGTATATTTATATTGATAGTGACCACAAATTGTCATAATTTGGAAATTGAGCGTTGCTGCTTAAAGGAGATATAGACATGTCCATAATTGCCTCGCTGTCCAAAATTGCCTCGCCTCTAAGATATTTTTTTTATTGCTGAGATATAGGAATTTCTAATTCTGTGATTATTATGAGACAAACTATTTTTATAGATAAGACCTCCCTTTTTTGAAAGCATGTTTGATTTTTGGTCATAAATTATTAATACAGATTTTGTACAAAGGTTTCTAAAAAGGTGTCCAAAATTGCCTCGCCTTACTATATACTCCGGAACCTTAATCTCCTCTCACCATTTCGAAAACATTCTAGAAATCGGATACATAAAATACAAAGAAAACAAATTACCAGATCTGACATCAGTGTGGAGGGATTGGTCTGGAATATCCGAGAAGAAAAAATGGAGAGAAATATTTCTGAAGAATCTGGTGCCACAGACGGAAAGGAAGTTTAGTATTTTCGACATTTTGCAAGATTGATTCCGTCTAGAAACTCTGGTGTTTCCTGGCGTAAAGACTCTCTCTCTCTCTCTCTCTCTCTCTCTCTCTCTCTCTCTCTCTCTCTCTCTCTCTCTCTCTCTGTATATGTAATATATATATATATATATATATATATATATATATATATATATATATATGTATGTATGTATGTATGTATATAGGTAGTAGGTTGGCCAGGGCACCAGGCGCCCATTGAGATACTACCGCTAGAGAGTTACGGGGTCCTTTGACTGGCCATTCAGTACTACTCTGGAGCCTTCTCTGGTCACCGTTCATTTTCCCTTTGCCTACACATATACCGAATAGTCTGGCCTATTCTTTACAGATTTTCCTCTGTCTTCATACACCTGACAACACTAAGATTACCAAACTATTTTTTTTTACCCATGGGGTTAACTACTGAACTGTAATTGTTCAGTGGCTACTTTCCTCTTGGTAAGGGTAGAAGAGTCTCTTTAGCTATGGTAAGCCGGTCATCTAGAAGGACACTCCAAAATCAAAACATTGTTTTCTAGTCTTGGGTAGTGTCATAGCCTCTGTACCTTGGTTTTCCACTGTCATAGGTTAGAGTTCTCTTGCTTGAGGGTACACTATGGCACACTATTCTATCTATTTTCTCTTCCTCTTGTTTTGTTTAATTTTCTATAGCTTATATAGGAAATATTCATTTTAATGTTGTTACTGTTCCTGAAATATTTTATTTTTCCTTGTTTCTTTCCTCACTGGGCTATTTCCCCTATTGGGGCCCCTAGGTTTATAGCTTTTATGCTTTTACTTCTCCTGCATACATGAAATTCTACGGGTTGTGGTAGCATATTATAAAGGTTTCTCTCTCGTGATCTCTGAACCTTCTGGTGACACAGGTAATGGATTGAATGCCAAATAGTTAAACAGCTATTGTAGTTTGTAAGCCAGGTAGTAGGGCGTAAGAAGAGCTACCTGAATCTCTTAAGTAACCCTTCGGAGAGGAAAATGTCTAATTAAGAAAATTTCAATTATTGTGAAATTATATTTGCCCGATGTTTTAATGACATTATTATTTTTAGATACCACTGGACACTTTATAGGTGTAGTCTGAATGTGATTTGGCTGAATTCCAAAATTTGATGTGTGTCCTCGGTCTTGGTTGGAAATTTATGACAAATTATTACGTTTTGTTTGTATTATGACAAGCGATAAGCACACTATGACTCTCTACACTCATTCTTTCAGTTGTATTTATTTGATATATATTTATAGAAATGACTTCAAAGATTGATGCTGATATTTGTAAGTTACATAGTTTCATCATATCAACACTCATGAATCCCACATTTCCATATGCTATTTGATTTTTGGCTTCACATTGTAACAAATTTAATTACACTAAGTGAAATATAAAAAATAATTTACCCCCCCCCCCATACTGTTTTAAAGTGTCCCATTTTACAGTCTCTCTCGCTTGCAAATTGTCCCACATTTCATGTACCGTTCGTATAAAACATGCCATCACCTCCACGGTCTTTGCTGCGTACTCGAAATATCACGCTAATTCGAGCGACGACGGAGGTGATGCTACGGAGAGAAATGACATGGCGCCGTTTTCTTGAGGTACTGGGGATGTCCTTGAATGCAATGTCAGCCGAGCAACGAAATTGTGAGTAAGACCGGAACATCATAACCGTAAACACCTTTAAATGACCTCAACAAACGCAAAACGCTCAGTAAGGGCTGGAAGCAAATATTCAGAGTTGACCTAATATGACACAAGCGAGCCAATATGACGATTTGGCTCCTGAGAACAATTGTGACGGTGTGACGAGGTCGTGGGATGATATAGTGAAGAGCTTTCATCTTTAGAATGGCAATTTTTTCACAAGATATGTCAAGTTAAGAATGTTTTATATCTATGGAATTGTGGTTCGAAGATATACTCGAAAAGATTGGTCTTGAAGATCTTATACATCGTGTTCTGTGTGAATATTTTTGTATAAGACTGCTAGCTAAACGTAAATGCTTGTGGCTGAAGTTCACCACAATATCTAATTCGCGACTTGGGTCAAAAGTTTCGATGGTATCTGAAGGAACTTGCTGAAGCTGTTCCATCTTGTTTTGGAATCGTTCTCTGGCTCTAATTATATTAGCATTTACTCTATATACAGTATAGTCAAATCCAATAGTTCGCCACCACTCAGATACCATTATAATCCCAGTGTATGATAGAGCATCTTAAGGGTTGTCATGGCTTATTGGAAACGTGCCTGCCTAGTGGTCTGCCGGATTGGTTTTTCAGTCCGCTCAAACTCGGTAGTTTCTTATATTATCTGCAATCTATCCTTAGAGGTTTCGGGGAGCCTGTAGATCTACTTGCTGAGTCATCAGCAGCCGTTCCCTGGCCCTCCCTAGTCCTAGCTTGGGTGAGACAGAGCTTTGGTGCTGATTATATTTATATATGGTCAGTTTCTAGGGCATTGTCCTGGTAGCTTGGGCATTGTCACTGTCCAGTGCCTCTGCCATTCATGAGAGGACTTTAAAGCCTTCTTAACGAAAAAAGTGTATGCGGACTTCTAATTTTGACTGAAACTTATATATATATATATATATATATATATATATATATATATATATATATATAGATATATATATATATATATATATATATATATATATATATATATATATATATATATAAATGAATGTTTATGAACGCATGCATGTATGAGAGTAATAATTTGCATCTTTTAAATAATTCATTACTTATGCAACGTTGTATTAAATCTCTTGCATATGATAATTTTTTCCGTCTCATCCGACTATATATATATATATATATATATATATATATATATATATATATATATATATATGTATGTATATATATATATATATATATATATATATGTGTGTATATATGTATATATAAATATATATCATATATATATATATATGCATATATATATATATATATATATATATATATATATATATATACATATATATATATATGTATATAAATATATATATATATATCATATATATATATATGTGTGTGTGTGTGTGTGTGTGTTTGTGTGTATATATATACGTGCGTTTGCGCATTTAACGTTTCGGAGCCGATTAAGAAGCCGAGGAGAAATGGAGTAGGAATGACTTTCCAGGGATTCGTTTAATACCTTCATAATGGATTTAGAATTATATCCTTATTCAGAGAAGACAACTTATTAAAGTAATTAGATTAAAACTAAATTATATCGAGTGGGTGACGACTTGTTTTTTACTAAGCCATTATAAAGATCAGAAAATGTGGAAATCTCATTTGATTTATTTCTTTTTTCTAAAATTTTAAAAGGAAACATTTTCAAGTAAGTTCATAATTAAGGAAGGATTTGTGTATGTCTTGAATGGAAAAATAGAAAGTTTCCCTGATAGATAGAACGTTTTCCTAAATGATAGAATGTTTTCATAAAAGATAGAACATTTCCCTAAATGATATAACGTTTTCCTGTAAGATGGATTTTTTTTTCTAAAAGATAGAACGTTTTCGTAAAAGATAGAACGTTTTCCCTATGGTGTAGATGCAACAGGTCCTCCATTACTTAAACCAGATGGCTCAGTCACTCACTGTCCAAAGGAAAAGTCAACCCTTTTGGCTGATGTTTTTGACAGTAAACAGAGTAATGAAAAACTTGAACTTCCTCATTCCTGTTTTCCTGAGGCTAAACTAACTAGTTTAGCTTTTCGATCTCGTGAGATTAAAGCTCTGTTGCTTATGGAGGTGTAGACCTAGATGCTTATGGAGGTGTAGACCTTGATGCTTATGGAGGTGTAGACCCAAATGGTATTTTTCCAGCAGATTTCTTAGCTCCAAAGTTAT
>NC_090735.1:49214679-49219679 GCF_036898095.1 Palaemon carinicauda
GAATTATCCTAACGTACCAATGATGATACATTTAGTTTAAATTTTTGAAATATATATCGTGAGGATAATTCTACATTATTCAGAATGATACATTCCTACGGCCCAAATATTTCAAATTTTTAGATCACAGTCTCAGCTCATTTCACCGGAAACCGAAATAAGAAAAAATAGAACTTCCACTTGCATTTCATTGTTATCAAAGAGATATGATACGTGTAAAGTTTATGCCATATTTGATCGAAGTTTTCAATGTACTTAGCTACCCCGTTTGTGTTATAACTTTACTACTTCTCTTACGGCACTTGAAGAATTTTTATATAAGAATCTCTTTGTTTTTATCAGCTTAAAACAGTTTCTCTTACGTGTGTACGCTTGAAGGGTGATCGTATATAATGAGAACTTGAACTGACACGAAACCTTTCAGGCGTATCTTATATAGTAACGAGAAACTGAACAGATCCGAAACATTATTATTATTATTATTATTATTATTATTATTATAATATAGTTGGAAAAGCAGGATGCTGTAAGCCCAGGGCCCCAACAGTGAAAATAGCCCAGCGAGGAAAGGAAACAAGGAAAAATTAAATGTTATAAGAACAGTAACATTAAAATAAGTATTTACTTTATAAACTATAAAAACTTCAACAAAACAAGAGGAAGAAAATTTAGATAGAATAGTGTGCCTGAGTGTACCCTCAAGCAAGAGAACTCTAACCCACGACAGTGGAAGACCATGTTACAGAGGCTATGGCACTACCCAAGACTAGAGAACGGTGGTTTGATTTTGGAGTGCCCTGCTCCTAGATCTGCTTACCATAGCTAAAAGAGTCTCTTCTACCCTTGTCAAGAGGAAAGTAGCCACTGAACAAATACAGTTTTGTAGTTAACCCCTTAGTTGAAGAAGAATTATTTGGTAATCTCAGTGTTGTCAGGTGTATGAGGACAGAGGAGAATCTCCAAAGAATAGGTCAGACTATTCTGTGTATATGTAGGCAAATTGAAAGTGAACCGTAACCAGAGATAAGGATCTAATGTAGTACTGTCTGGCCAGTCAAAGGACTCCATAACTCTGTAGCGGTAATATCTCAACTGCTGTATTTTAGTAACGAGAACCTGAGCATATGCGAAACCTTGTAGGCGTATCTTAGTAACGAGAACCTAAATAGACACGAAACCTTGAACGCGTATTTTAGTAATGAGAACCCGAACAGACACGAAACCTTGAAGACATATTTTAGTCATGAGAATCCAAAGAGACGAAACTTTGAAAGTGTATTTTAGTAATGAGAACCCGAACCGACACGAAACCTTGAAGACGTATTTTAGTAACGAGAACCTAAACAGTCAGGAAACCTTGAAGTCGTATCTTAGTAACGAGAATCTGAACAGACACGAAACCTTGAACGCGTATTTTAGTAATAAGAACCCAAACAGACACGAAAACTTGAAGGTGTAATTTAGCTCATTCTTATTTGAAACAAATGAGGGAACGAAAAAAGGCGGGGTCTAAACCCGAATGAAGTGAGTAGCGATTACAAGATTGGTCGATGGATTTCCACATACATTGTGTATGACATTGACATCGGAAATAAATTTTATAATGAAATGAACGATATGTAAAAATTGTTGCATGCAAAAGAAACATATTTCTTATCGGTAACAACCATAACACAATCTGAAGGGAAAATTAACTTAATTATAAGATTAATTAATGTCAACGTTCATTAGGGTTACAAAAAAATCTCTCTCTCTCTCTCTCTCTCTCTCTCTCTCTCTCTCTCTCTCTCTCTCTCTCTCTCTCTCTCTCTCTCTCTGTATCCATAAGGGACCTCCGTTATCTTTTTTTCTTTTACTTCTATGATGAATCTCTTTGATAGAAGTTGCCTTTAATGTTAATCTTCAAAGAAAATGCTAGTAAGCTGAATAATGGTTGTCAAAACCAGTATTTAACTCAGATGCAAAGCTTACTGGGAAATCGCTCATGAACAACGCCTGAAAATTCATGGATGGGGAAATGAATTTGAGATAGTTACAATAATTTGCTTTTGTCTATTATGTATGTATGTATGTATGTATATATATATATTTATATATATATTGCATATATACATACATTATGTATTTCATATATATACATAGAAATATACACACTCACACACACACACACACACACACATATATATATATATATAGGCTATATATATACTTCTTCTTTTTTGTCTGCATCTTATTATTATTATTATTATTATTACTTGCTAAGCTACAACCCTAGTTGGAAAAGCACAATGCTATAAGCCCAGGGGCTCCAACAGGGAAAATTAGTCAGTGAGGAAAGGAAAAAAGTAAAATAAGATATTTCTGGGAGAGTAACAATATTAAAATAAATATCTCCTTTATAAACTATAAAAACTTTAATAAAACAAGAGGAAGAAAAATAAGATAGAATAGTGTGCTCGAGTGTACCCTTAAGCAAGAGAACTCTAAACCAAGGCAGTGGAAGACCATGGTACAGAGGTTATGGCACTACCCAAGACTAGAGAACAATGGTTTGATTTTGGAGTGTCCTTCTCCTAGAAGAGCTGCTTACCATAGCTAAAGAGTCTCTTCTCCCCTTACCAAGAGGAAAGTGGCCACTGAACAATTACAGTGCAGTAACCCCTTGAGTGAAGAAGAATTATTTGGTAATCAGTGTTGTCAGGTGTATGAGGAGAGAGGAGAATATGTAAATAGGCCAGACTATTCAGTGAGTGTGTAGGCAAAGGGAAAATGAACCGTAACCAGAGAGAAGGATCCAATGTAGTACTGTCTGGCCAGTCAAAAGACCCCATAACTCTCTAGCGGCAGTATCTCAACGGGTGGCTGGTGCCTTGGCTAACCTACTACCTACCTTTCCCACTTTTATGATACATATACACACAAACATATATATATATATATATATATATATATATATATATATATATATATATATATATATATATATATATATATGTATATATACATATATTTATATATATATATATATATATATATATATACTTCTTCTTTTTTCTGCATCTTTTTCCACTTTTATGTGGGGTTGATATTTCTGACCAGCTTTCTCCACACACACATGCATATATATATATATATATATATATATATATATATATATATATATATATATATATATATATATATATATATATATATATATATATATACAGTGGTACCTCTACATACGAATTTAATCCGTTCCACAACCGACTTCGGATGTAGAAAATGTTCGGATGTCGAAACGAATTTTCCTATAAGAATACATTGAAATAGGATTAATCCGTGGTTGAGCCCAAAAACCTATGATAACTTCTTAATAAACTACTACACATAATTTCCCATGAGAATAAAGCACACTAAATTAGATAATAGACATGTAAAAAAAGAAGAATTATCAAAAGATGATAAATAAGAAACGGGTTTTTAGCGTCACTTCACCTTAGAAACTCCAGCGCATGTGTTGTTTGTCTTGCTACGCGGAGAGGAGACGGACGGGCGGCGAGGAGGTAGAGAGGTTAACTACGATAAACGTACACTACCGTAACTTATTCTAACTTACACTAAGTGAACTTTAACATAACTTAGCTTATTTTTATTTTTATTTTTGTTTTATATTTTTTTTTACATTTTCTTTTTTTCTTTTTGATGATTAATTTTAATCACTTTCACTCTCTACACTTAAAATTGACTGAATTTTTTTCTCTTCACTCTTTGCTGTTTTCTTTGAACCACTTCCTTCCTCTTCATCACGAGTTCGCTTCGTAGTTTTTTTAAAGAAGGTATCGATAGAAAGTTGCTTGGTACAGCTTTTCAGAATGTTTCGAAGATAAGTTAGGGAAACATCATCAAACTGCGCAACTACACGACAAATCTGCAATTTCTTTGGATGGTATTTGTCGATGAAGTCGACCACGTCTTGATATTTTCCTAACACCTCTTTTATTTGCGCCGAACCTATTGCAAGTTCACTCATACGGACGCCACGCTCATGCTTTTCAATAATTCCTTGCTTTACTTCTGAAGAAAGCATTCCCTTATTCCTTTTCTCACCACTACCACTACCACTTGTGAAACTAAGCCTTTTAGGACCCATGATTTACGTAAAAAACCGTAAAAGGATGAACGTAACAAATTCCGATTAAAACACAGTTAATAGCAGAACACATATGGCACAACCACACGAAGCCGACGAGAACAGCCAAGGTCGAAGTGCTGCCTTCTATTGGCGGAAATAAAAAACACATCAGGCGCTATGAGCACTGACTACGCGTACGAGTATTGTTTACTTCGCGTGTCGAAAAAAAAATTCGGGGGTAGAGTAGGAATGTGTTCGAATTGTACTTTGCGTGTCGAAAAATTCGGATACAACCGGTACGACGAAAATTGCTTACTTCGTGTGTCGAAATAAAATTCGGGTGTAGAGTAAAAAATTTGCTCGAATTTTACTTCGGATGTTGGAAAATTCGGATGTAGATACGTTCGTGTGTAGAGATTCCACTGTATATATATATATATATATATATATATATATATATATATATATGTGTGTGTGTGTGTGTGTGTGTGTGTGTGTGTGTAGAGAGAGAGAGAGAGAGAGAGAGAGAGAGAGAGAGAGAGAGAGAGAGAGAGAGAGAGAGAGAGGGGCATGCATGCACTCACACTATAAACCACCCTAGAGTGGGACTCATAACTCTACAATTTTCGTGGCAGAAATTAAACGTTAAAGGTTTGGCTATCATAATTCAAACGTTGGGATTGAATCTGAAATTACGTGAAAGTACAAGACTCGGGGTAATCCTTTACCTCTGTTTTCGAATAGTTGTCCGAACAGTGTCATATAAATACTCAAAACTTGGGAATAGAATATCTTGTCATTAAATAATGGCTCTTACCCATGCATGCAATAACGGCATGTACAGTAGAAATAGGAAAGGAAGTTAAAACTTGTTCCCTCTGATTTA
>NC_090735.1:49222179-49229679 GCF_036898095.1 Palaemon carinicauda
ACATTCTTCATTTTGTGATAATTCGACGAACTATTATTTCAGTAACATTAGTGGCTTCAAAGGTGCAGATACATGCGTCAGGTACATCAGTAAAAGGGCCGCTGTTCATCTTCATTGTGAAATATTTGTACACACTGTATACTGTTTCCAAGCGTTGGTTAAGTTTCCAATCGTTCAAATTTTTAAAGCTTATGCAGTCATAGGCACTATTTTATACTCAAAGATCAATCATTCTGGGGATAAAATATGGCTCACTGATCTTTGCCCCATAAATTTACCCTTGTGACATTCAAGATTTCAAACTCGCTATATTGCTAGACTCTTATTACGACAATAAGATAAAACTGGCAAATAACCTGGGATTATAATTTTGAAAAAAAACTTTTGTTCAAATATCATAATAGAAATGAAACCTTACCTTATGAAAGATTGACCTGGTTACTGATCAGACGTATTATTTTCTCCTCCTGACCTGACCTCCCGCTCAGTTAGGCTCATGAGGTAGCGACCACCCCGTGAAACTAATGAGATGCTAAACTTTTGCTGAACTGCTGAAAACAAATCGTTTCCGTGCTCTCTTTATTACTCCACATCTTTTTGTCTTTTCTGTGTTTTTAAATAGTGATCTGAAAATGCATTCTGCTGAAGAAGTCAATAAATCCCAGGTCTTGAGTGGCCAGCCGCCTATAACCAAAATCTCTAAAAACGTGAATGGAGTTCTCCAAGCCTCCAGTGTAGTGAACTCGCTTCCCGACCTGTGTGCTGAAATTCAGGCCCTGAAATCGTTACTCTCGGGTCAAATTTCTAACCTCGTATCACAAGTGAGTGACCTAAAGGACAAAATGGAGTCTGTTGAGGAAAGGGTCACTGCTGCGGTGGAGGACAAACTACGCCACCATCTAGAAGAAATAGACCGTAAAATTAGTGAAAAGGACAAAATAATTACCGACCTAACAAATAGGGTGGCGACACTTGAAGCCAGGCCAGACACATCTAGAGAAATGGAAATTCTCGAGGAGAAGCTGGATTCTCATCTTAATTTGTTGGACAGATACTTACGGTCTATTAAATTTCTTATTCCTGATCTAGATATTAATCTCTGGCACCGTCGTTCAATTAGTTCATTATGCATGTTGCATAAGATTTTTCACAACTCTGACCATCCTTTACATTCAGATCTCCCTGGACAATTCTATCCTGTTCGTAATACTAGGCAGGCAGTTAATTCTAATAGCCAGGCCTTCTCCATCACGAGGCTCAATACTACGCAGTACTCTAGAAGTTTTATTCCAGCTGTGACCAAGTTGTGGAATGATCTTCCTAATCGGGTGGTTGAATCAGTAGAACTTCAAAAGTTCAAAGTTGGAGCAAATGCTTTTTTGTTGACCAGGCGGACATAGTCTTTTTATAGTTTATTTATGACATATTTGTTTTTGATGTTGTTGATAGTTTATTATATGACATGTCTGTTTTGACGTTGTTTCTTATTTTAGAATGATTTATTGTTAATTTGTTCTCTTCATTTATTTATTTCCTTATTTCCTTTCCTCACTGGGCTATTTTTCCCTGTTGGAGCCCCTGGGCTTATAGCATCTTGCTTTTCCAACTAGGGTTGTAGCTTGGATAGTAATAATAATAATAATAATGAGATGGAAGCCCAAATGATATGTGATAATCTTGTCCTGTCTGGCCCTGCTTTGCACGCTCCCCAACCAAACGAGGATACACAGAATATAGGCCGAGATCTCGTGGAAAGGTGTGTCCAAAAGAATTTTCCTGACCACGTCTTCCTTGAAGGGCGAAGGATCGGTAAGAGAAGGGTCGATGGGTCTTTTGAAAACAACATCTTGCTGAAAGTGATGTCGCGAGCAGTGAAGGCAGACATCAGACACTCATGTTTTCAACACAGGAATGACACTGCAAAAGGTTTCTTTATAGGCGAAGCGCTCACAAAGAAACGTGATAAACTTTTTTATGAATTACGTAGAGTGAAAAGACAGCAGTATACCGGTCTGTTCCTACATACTCGCGACGGAGTTATTAAAGTGAAAACTTCCTCAGCGGGCAAAACTTTTGCTATCCGTACCCGAAAGGACCTTGATTTGTTCTACAGTAGTACAGGGCTTAGTGCCCCTGAGTGATTTCAAAATATGTGCTAAATACTCCATTGTTTTCAGTTTCTGTAACCATTTTTTCTAACCTCATTAGTTTTTCACATTTAAATTTTTAAATTTACACTCACAATTTTTTCTTTTTTTCAAATTGCATTATTGTACTTTTAACACCGCCATTTCCACTATTGTTAGTAATATCATTACTATTATCAAATTTACTATTATTACTTTTACTGATATTAATATCATTATTATTTTTTTTCTTTTTTTTATTACTACTATTATTGTTAATATTATTTTTATTATTCCTATTTCTGTATTGTAATTACAACAATTATTTCTCTTGTTTATATTTTTTACAACTATTTCCATTTTTCACCGTAACGAAATATTTTCATTTTTGTATTTCTAAGCATATTGTTACTAAACTATTAATTACTAATTTTAACTGTGGTTACGTCTCATGAACACAAATCCTGTATATCACATTGATCCTGATGAAAACTTTATTGATTTTGTGAACACATCTGATCTGTTTTCCTGTAAATATTACACTACTGACACATTTAATGATTCTCTCCCTAATCATATGCGGCAATGCCTTTCATTAATAAGTTTTAATATTCGAAGTTTCAAGAAAAACCATGACGAATTTATTGGCTACTTAAATAACTGCAACCATGAATTTGATATCATTGTATTGACCGAAACATGGGCTAAGGAAGAAACTCACTGCATGAATTATCTTCCTGGGTATAATGCGTGTCACAATTATCGGGAAGGTCGGAGGGGCGGCGGTGTGAGCATTTTCGTTAAAGACTCTATTGATTTTCAACCTCTTGATGACTTCTTCAACATTTCTAATGATAATTTTGAAAGTGTCGGTGTAACGGTTTCTATACCAAACTCGCCTCATAAAACAGTAATCTTAGGTATCTATAGACGTCCAGGAGGTAACGGAAATATGTTTTTCGACTCGTTAGAGGAGGTGCTAAGAAATCCAGGTATCTCCCCAATGAATACAATTGTCACTGGGGACTTTAACATCTGCTTAATGAGGGAAGGGGAGAGCGAGACCACCCGCAGACTGATTAACACAATGCGATCTTTTGACTTTCGCCCGTCAATAACTAGACCAACAAGAGTCGGCTCGAATGACTCGCTGTCTTGTATCGACCATATTTGGGCTAATAATAATCTTGTTGGTAATAGTGGGATATTCTTAGCAGATATCACAGATCATTTCCCAATTTTCTGTAGTCTATTAATGCCTATATTAAACAACGTAGACAACAAAATAAAAATTCAATTCAGAGATATGAGTGAAGTGAATGACAGGAAATTCACGGAACTCCTGAGGGGGAAAGACTGGACCGAATATGGTCAAGCCTCATTAGATCCTCACCTGGGTGCGGCCTCTTTTACAGATGAAATAGACAGCTTTTTCAATGAATGTTTTCCTTTAAAAACAAAATATGTAAGTGTTAAAAGATTGGTGAATAAGTGGCTCTCCAAAGGGCTACTGAAATCAATTAACATTAAACATAATTTATATCGAAGAATGAAATTGGGTGCTTATAGTGCCCAACGCTATAAAAACTATTGTAATATGTTGCTTACATTAATTCGCGTGGCAAAGAAAAAATATTTTGATAGTACTTTTGATCAACTCCGAAATGATGCTAAAAAATCCTGGGATCTCATAAATTCGTCCCTTAGGCCTGGAAAGAAAAAGCGCACTTCGCTAAGAAAACTCATTGGTCGTAACGGCGAAACTATTACTGACAGCCACCAGATTGCAAATGCTTTTAATCTTCATTTCTCTACAATTGGCATTACTCTCCGAGATGCCCTGCCTCAAAATAATCAGTTAGATTTTCATTCCTATTTGCCTCCTCCAAATCAGCACTCTATTTATTTGACCCCATCTTCTCCACTTGAAGTAATCAACATTATAAAAAAACTAAAAAACAAAAAAGCAAATATTCATTCTCCCCCTACTAAACTATATAAGAATAATGCTAGTTTACTTGCCTTTCCCATATCCTTATTGTTCAACCGTTGTATTGCCTCTGGCATTTATCCTGACATTTTTAAAATAGCGTGCGTTACTGTGCTACATAAGTCTGGTGATAAATCGGATGTCAATAACTATAGACCAATAAGTTGCCTTCCCTTATTGAATAAAATTTTTGAAAAATTATTGTACAATCGACTCTACTCTTTCTTTACTAAATGTAATATCTTTTCTACCTGTCAGTATGGCTTTCTGCGTGGCGTTAGTACAAGTGATGCTGTAAATGACCTTCTTGAAAATATCTACAATGCGATGAATAAAAATGAATACCTTGGTGCGGTCTTTTTAGATTTGAGTAAAGCCTTTGACACAGTGTCTCATGATGTGCTGCTTAAAAAGCTCGAACATTATGGAATACGTGGAAATGCGTTACTCTTACTAAAATCCTACTTAACGAGTCGAAAACAATTTGTGACCCTCGATGGCCATCTCTCAGAGGTTATGGATGTCAAAATAGGTGTTCCCCAGGGATCAGTCCTAGGACCGTTATTTTTCCTCGCCTATATCAATGATCTACCTCGATCAGTAGGTAGGTTAAGCTCCATACTCTTTGCCGATGACACTACGCTTCATTTTAGACATAAAAATATCTACTCCCTCTGTGATACACTAACCAATGATTTAACTCGTGTAAAAAAACTGGCTACTAGCAAATAAGTTAACCTTAAATGAAAGAAAGACATACTTCATAATCTTTTCTCTACGTAGAGTTCCGGATAACATAAGGGTTGCTATAGGAAATCACACTTGGATCAGAAGTCCAGTGGTAAATTTTTAGGGATAATTCTTGATAATAAACTAACTTTCTGTGAGCATGTAAATATGACAGTTAATAAAATTGCCAAAGTAATGGGTATCATATATAGATTAAAAGAGTATTTCCCCTTATATATTATAAAACAATTGTATCACTCGTTAGTATCTCCTCACCTAAGTTACTGCAATACGGCGTGGGGGAGTAGTAGTAGAAATGTCTTGCAACCATTAATTGTAATTCAAAAAAGACTGGTAAGAATCATAAGCTCCAGTGATTACTTAGCTCATACATCGCCACTCTTCCGGTCTCTCTCGATATTGAAGCTGGAAGACACTTATAAGCTCTCCTTAATGAATATGATGTTCCAAACACTTATTTTGAACAAATTTCCAGATTTAAGACGAAAAATAATTTAGGAACAATCAGTTCATCCATATGGAACAAGAAATTCAAACTTAACTCTTCCTTTCATACGTATTAATAGATGCAAGCAATCGTATCTATACCAAGGTATTAAACTTTGGAATACTCTGCCCGCTTATCTAAAGGCACTGCTTAGCTTTCGGTCTTTTAAGAAATCATATACAAATCTCCTGTTATCTGGGTATTAAGCTTTATTAATAAATATTTATACTTGCCTACCTAACCACAACGCAAGTATGTTTCATTGTTTAGAATATTTTTTTATTTGTAAAACTAGTTCTTTTACTGAGTTTTTTGCTTAATATCTACAATGTTTCAATGTATATACCATTAGCTTTCATATACCATCTTTCTTTATCATATAAATATGCATTTCCATTTGTTTTTAGGCTAAGATTCTCATTTATATGTATCTATTTGTATACATATGATTATGTATATGTATGCGTACATTTTGTATATCTATATCCATATTTACTTTATTTTTTATTTTTACTTAATTGATGATATTATTTTGCTGTATTATTGCCCGAAGAGCTCTGCTCCACATGGGCTTGGACTGAGTCTTTTTTTCTTTTTGTAAATCTTTGAATGTAAATATTTTTTGTCCAATAAACATTATTATTATTATTATTATTATTATTATTATTATTATTATTATTATTATTATTATTATTATTATTATTAATAATAATAATAACAGGAGAGAGAGAGAGAGAGAGAGAGAGAGAAGAGAGAGAGAGAGAGAGAGAGAGAGAGAGAGAGAGAGAGAGAGAGAGAGAGAGAGAGAGAGACCGGATTAAACTTCTGGTTAATCGTAGCCACCTCTGGTTAATCCTGAAAGATTAGTAAAAAAGGATCGACATCTGTCATAAAGCGGATACGCTTTATCAGTTTCACTCGGTTTGGATGGATCGTGTCTAAGTACTGTATTCTTTTTTCCTTAAATTGGTCGAAATATTTTGACACGAGTACGCTATGTGGGTCAGAAATCGTCTCAGCGGCCACGACAGATTGGTTTTACTATAGTAAATCTAATATTAATTACTGTATAACTAGGAAGTAGAGAATAATAAAGGTAAAGGAGTCTAATTTCAATTCCAGTTTCATTACAATAGATACTCACCAGAACGTGAGTCAGGTAAGGCCACCCACACCAGTGCACCTCCCCACCAGAAAAAACTTAAAATCACAGTCCCGGGGTGGGATCGATATGCTGCCATGCGAATGCAAGGCAAACACTTTACCACTATACTAGCCAGGAGGAATGTTTAGTTGAAGACATATTTAAAGAAAAAAATTGTACCTCAAGATGATGTGATATCCAAATTGGCTCTAAAACAAATATCTATTTGGCTATCTTGTATTTCATTTTTTTTCTTCATTATTACTATTCGGGTAGTATGATTTATATATCCAATAAAGATATTCTGAAGTACATTTATTAAAATTTGGTTACAAATTTTCTACACCTGTTGTACTTATTAGAAATTTATCAGACATTTTTAGATTAAGGTGTTATTTTACCATAGTCGTGAAATTATCTTTAGTTAATAAGACATCAATTTCATTTCTTTTTTTTTCCATAGTAAATAACAAATTTACTCACATAGGTTATAACAAATGCATTGTGAATTGTAACTCCAAAAGGTATAGATGTGAAAACTGTTTCTCCGTACATCTCATTTATAACTTTCTCATTCTTCTACGTGAACTTATTTTTATTATCATTTGTATTATTTTACTGATTAAGAAGTGTTGTTGTGCATTTTATGGAGATGAAGTTGGGTCTGTCTGCATCCTAAATCAACATGTAAAAATAATGGAACCAGTATCAGGCGCTTCTCTCTGGAAAAAAACATCTATTCCTTGTAGTATTCTACAAGACATTCACTCCACCACAATCCTTACCTCAGTTCATGAGAAAATATCCAACAATCCTTACGAATTTTATAAGAAAATATCCAACAATCCTTACGAATTGCATAAGAAAATATTCAACAATCCTTACGAATTGCATATGAAAAGATCCAACAATACTTACGAATTTCATAAGAAAATATCCAACAATCCTTACTAATTGCATAAGAAAATATCCAACAATCCTTACGAATTTCATAAGAAAATAT
>NC_090735.1:49234679-49239679 GCF_036898095.1 Palaemon carinicauda
ACATATTATGAATAAGAAATTAACTTGAGATTATTTCCAAAATCAGACAGTAATCGAATCGAAGAGGTAATCTTGGTTATTCTTTGTGGCTCGTGTCCCCTGGGAAATTATCTGGTTTCATCCTATTACTGCGTTTGTATACCAAATACTTATATAATGAGAAAAGTATAAGAAATTGGTGTTGTCTGATCATAGTTGTTTGTGGAATAGAGAATACTTGATGCCGTAGAGATCTAAATATTTTTTAAAGCTATTTTGTAATGGATTTTCTTCTCAAATTAATTTTTGATTTAACCTAAAACCTTAAGTAGGGTTAAGTAGCTATTAATTATTTCATGTTAGTGAATGTTGCAAGTTTGGAAGAATTGTTAATAATGTTTTTTGTTATTTTATAAGTCAATTTTATTCGAGAAATCTTCTTAATCCTGTAGAAGGGAATGTTGTTGTTTTAAAGGTTTAATGGTCACTCATGAATGGCAGAGGCAAGGGACAGCGACATTACCGTATCGAGGAGGACGATGTCCTAGAGACTGACCATATATACATATGATCAGCGCTCAAACCCTCTCCACCCAACATAGGACCAAGAAGGGCCAGGTAATGGCTGCTGATGACTCAACAGACAGACCTATAGGCTCCCCCCCCCCCCCCCGCCATCCTTAGCTCACAAGGATGTTGAGGTTGCAGCAACCAAAGGAACTAACGACTTTCAGCGGGACTTGAACTCCAGTCTACCGATCACCAGTCAGGGACGTTACCACATCGGCCACCACAACCCCAGGAGCATTTATATTCTAGAAGTTTTATTCCAGTTGTGGCCAATTTGTGGAATGATCTTCCTAATTAGGTAGTTAAATCGGTGGAACTTCAAGAGTTCAAACTTGCAGCGAATGTTTTTGTTGATCAGACTGACATATATCTCTTTTTATAGTTTACATATAAAAGATTTATTTTAATGTTGTTACTGTTCTTAAAATATTTTGTTTCAATTGTCCATTATTTCTCTTGTAATTTACTTATCAACTTGTTTCCTTTCCTCACTGGCTATTTTTCCCTTTTGGACACCTTTGACTTATAGCATCCTGCTTTTCCAACCACGGTTGTAGCTTATTTAGTAACAACACCAACAACAACATTAATAATAATAATAATAATAATAATAATAATAATAATAATAATTAGTTTGCTTGTCACATCTTCGTAAATACTATAGAAAAATATAGAGTAAAGAAATTCAAGAAGATAAGGGCAGGAAAAATTGTCTGCTAAAAGAAACTTCTTAATCCCTTGCAAGTTCAAAAAGTGTGAACAGTTGTTAACGGTCACTTCAGCGTAGCCTTTAGTATCTGTAACGTGTTGAATACTTGTTCACGCCTCAATAACAGAGTTCTCGGGAGAGCGCCTTGGATCTCTTGGTGGCCGTTACGGGGGAAATACTAGAGCATCAAGTTGTTCCTTTATGTGGCTGTTCTTATGTTAGGACCAATTTAACTTTTTGTTTCTATGGGAGGTTGGAATTGCTGGAGTTTTTAAAGACAAAATTGGGTGCAGAACAATACTGGTTTTTTTTTTCTTGAGTAAACGGAGTCAATGACCTTAGATGTCAGGATGCCAAAAACCTCAAATCAATCAATCAACCAACGAGTAAAGTTGATCTAACGAAGGATTTTGCTCCAAAAGTGTTCTTAAATAAAAGTTAATCACAATATTAGCAATGTCCCTGCTTAACGTTCTGCCGGACTGGGGTTCGAATTTCGCTCAATCTCGATAGTTTCTTATAGGGTCTGCAACCTCACCATCCATGGGAGGTAAGGGGGTTTTGGGGGAAACCTGTAGATTTACGTGCTGAGTCATCAGCAGTCATTGCCTAGCCCTCCTGGTCCTAGCTTGGGGGAAGAGGGATTTTGGGCACTGATCATAAGAATATATAGACATTCTCTAGGGCATTGTTATTGTTCCTTTCCACTGCCATTTATGATTGGCATTTAAACCTTAAAATAGTCTTAAACTATATTATAAGTACAATTTGGTTATAAGCTATTGTAAGTACAATTTGGTTATAAACTTAGAAATGTAATTTTTCAGAGTTTAAAGAAATCAATAGAGATTTCCAGAAAAGTAATATGCATACATTATATGTTGATATGTGAGTGAATCTTTTGGAAGTGAACTTTGTTCTCTTCAACTTGTTATGGTTACGGGCTGCCATTAGTATAATAGCCCATAGCTTGCATACTTAGTTTAGTTGCCACTCTAAGAGCAAGCAAGTAACTTTAACTTGTTATCAAGGTATTATGGCTAATGGAACAGGCAACACAATGCCTTTATATACCCCAAAAAGCCAGGTAAAATATACCCATGGGAACGCTCGTAGCTAGCAATAAGCCTGTCTCTTCAAATATGGAAAGTTGACGCACTCAAAGAAACTGAGCATCTGGTTTAACTTTCAGTGAATATTGAACCAGAAAGAGACTTCTGCCACCTTGTCAGATGCAATTAGCCTCGATCGGAAACTTATTGAACTGCATGTCAGGACTCTTTTGCTGCTCGCATGAACAGACTGAATTAAACGTGTTCCGCATAATCAGCAAGGCTGACCTTACCCTTGCTGAGCCCAGATTCGATTTTGTTCCGGGAAAAGGAAACTTTCTCCAACTTTCCGACATTCATTTCAAAACCTGCCAGTCGCAACTTCGCTCACCGAGTTAGTCGTGTGCATCGGCTTCAAGTTTCTAAAAGGTACTTTTTGGCAATTGGTTAACTCTGAAATTAATACTAGTTTCGTCGTTTTGGATGAATTCTCAGAATTTTTCGTATTCTAGAACATGAACCGGTTTCTTGTGATCTTCCTATTCGTCACTGAAGTGTTTAATTTTGTTAAAGGACTGTTTAAGGAGGTTAATTTTCTCTTTAAAGGCTTTAAAGGACTTTTTAAGGATGTTAGTGTTCTATTTAAAGATTTTAAATGCCACCCATGAATTGTAGAGAAGGGGCAGTGACGATGGCCTATCGAGACAATACCATAGAGACTGACCATATATACATATGATCAGCGCCTAAGGACCCTCTCCACTCAAGCTGGACCAGAGAGGGCCAGGCTACGGCTGCTGATGAGTCTGCAGGTAGACCTATGGGTTCCCCAAGCTCCCTATCCTTATCTTACAGGGACTGTGAGGTGGCACACTACAAGAAATTATCGAGCTTTAGCAGGACTCTAACCCCAGTCCGGCAGATCGCCAGGCAGGAACGTTTCCAATAGGGAAGAGTTCTCTTGCTTGAGGGTACATTATTCTAACTTATTTCTCTTCCTCTTGTTTTGTTAAAGTTTTTATAGTTTATATAGGAGATATTTATTTTAATGTTGCTGTTCTTATAAAAACAATATTTCCCTGATTCCTTTCCTCACTGGGCTATTTTCCCTGTTGGTTCCCCTGGGCTTACAGAATCCGGCTTTTTCCAACTAGGGTTGTAGCTTAGCAAGTAATGGTAATAATAATGATAACAATGATAATAATATTAATAGTAATAATAATAATAATAATAATAATAATAATAATAATAATAATAATGAAAAATGAACCTCCACGGCCTCAGCGCCAAGCCACGTGACCCCAGTTTCCGAAAAGGGACCTCAGAGATATGCACTTTCTTTGCATATTATTTGTCTATGTATGCATCATACATTGCATGAATATTTTTTTTTCGTAAAACTCTGATCGATCGTTTATGAATGGTTACGTAGAAAATTGAGGAAAATAGAAATCACATTCTTTCTCTTGCAAAAAGCAAGTATATTTCACCTGAATAAGAGATAGCATTATTTTTGTAGCACTACTAAATATGGATGGTGTGAAAGCTGAGATGTTGAAGGAAGGGGGTGTGACTGTACTTGAACGGTTGGTGAGATTGTTTAATATGTGTTTTGTGTTGCCAATAGTACCAGTAGATTGGGTTCGTGCGTGTATTGTACCACTATATAAGGGTAAGGGAGATGTGCATGAATGTTGTGATTCAAGGGGTATTAGTTAGTTGAGTGTAGTTGGAAAAGTGTATGGTAGAGTACTGATTAATATTAATAGGATTAAGGATAAAACAGAGAATGCAATCTTAGAAGTACAGGGTGGTTTTAGAAGAGCTAGGGGTTGTATGAATCAGATTTTTACAGTTAGGCAGATATGCGAGAAATATTTAGCAAAAGGTAAGGAGGTGTATGTTGCGTTTATGGATCTGGAGAAAGCGTATGATAGAGTTGATAGGGAAGCAATGTGGAATGTGATGAGGTTATATGCAGTTAGTGGAAGGTTGTTGCTAGCAGTGAAAAGTTTCTACAAAGGTAGTAAAGCATGTGTTAGGATAGGAAATAAAGTGAGCAATTGGTTTCCGGTGAGAGTGGGGCTGAGACAGGGGTGTGTGATGTCGCCGTGGTTGTTTAACTTGTATGTTGATGGAGTGGTGAGAGAGGTGAATGCTCGGATGCTGCGACGAGGATTGAAACTGGTAGATGAGAATGACCATGACTGGGAGGTAAATCAGTTGTTGTTTGCGGATGATACTGTACTGGTTGTGGACGCGGAAGAGAAGCTTGGCCGGTTACTGACAGAATTTGGAAGGGTGTGTGAGAGAAGGAATTGAGAGTTAATGTGGGTAAGAGTAAGGTTATGAGATGTACGAGAAGGGAAGGTGGTGCGAGGTTGAATGTCATGTTGAATAGAGAGTTACTTGAGGAGGTGGATCAATTTAAGTACTTGGGGTCTGTTGTTAGAGCAAATAATGGAGTGGAAGCAGATGTACGTTAGTGAGTGAATGAAGGATGCAAAGTGTTGGGGGCAGTTAAGGGAGTAGTAACAATAGAGGGTTGAGCATGAATGTAAAGAGAGGTCTGTATGAGAAAGTGATTGTATCAACTGTGATGTATGGATCGGAGTTGTGGGGAATGAAAGTGACGGAGAGACAGAAATTGAATGTGTTTGAGATGAAGTGTCTAAGGAGTATGGCTGGTG
>NC_090735.1:49247179-49271602 GCF_036898095.1 Palaemon carinicauda
TGCTGTTAGCGATCAGACTGAAAACACCCATCAATACCAATCCGCAATGGTCAGCATGGTGATAAAATGGCTAAACCCCAGACATGAATAAGGACATGTCCGAGGCCTTTGTCCTACAGTGAACTAAAACCGGTTGCATTTGTTTTTGAAGTAATAGTTTTAGAAAAGATTAGATTGTTAATTTCATTATGTTTTTCCTTTGTAATAATTGAATTTTATATCACTTTCAATGCTTGTGAAATCCTTCGGTTATTATCTCAGAATAACCAGTTACCCCCCCCCCCTCCCCCCAGTAATCATGTTTATTTTACACTTCGTTTTGATTAGACAAAAATGTATAATTTGAAATCTTTTGATTATATCAACAACTCGAACTGGTACTCGGTTGAGCACATACCTTCTCCAAACCCACATTTGTTACCATGGGTATGCAAACCAATCGGATAACAATTAATGCGTAATGCCGAAGCCTGTAGTTTTTGCAAGTTCATCGACTTCACTGACCTTTGAACCCCAGCCTCTAACAAGGGTAATGGCATTACTATATCATGTTGTGTATCACAAGCAGGATCCTGAGAAGAACCTCTCTGGATCCTTATCCCAAAATAGACAATTGAATTAATCGCATTTTGAAATTAGTTCATGTAATTCGGAAAAAATTATCACGATATAAAAAAAAGACGTTTTTGACCTTTTCTGATCTTAACCTTTGACCCAATCATGTTCGTGTATATATCGCAAGATAGGCAGTGGAATTATGCACATATTGACACTAGATTAAATTAAATCATGTAAGATTGTCCACGATATAGCAAAAAATCGCTTTTTACCTTGAACTTGACCTTTGACCCAATCACTCTCAAATCATAAGATAAGCCCGGCTGACACTTGCACGAATTTGTGGCACGTATTGTCACGACTCGAGTCGTGAACTGGCGTGAAGTGTTCGTAAACCCGTCGTGACATCGTGGCATGTCGTGACGAGAATTTTGAAATGTTCAAAATTTTGGTCACAACAAAATTTCGTGCCTGGGTCGTGAACTATGCGCGAACTGTTCGTGAACTCTCCGGGACGATGCGGGAAGTGCGTAAACTATGCGCAAACTATGTGTGAACTTGTCGTGCCAGTTCGTGTCAATGTGGACAGGTCAGCTGTGTTCCTGAGGTAATTTTTGTTTTTGTTTTTTGATCTCCCAGTTCGTGCCACAAAATGTCACGACCTGCCACGACAAATTCGTGGCAAAAAGTCGTGCAAGTGTCAGGGTACCCATAGGCAATTGAATTATGAACATTTTTACACTAATTTCATGCAAATCTTATAGAAATTGATTACGGTATAACAAAAAGACGTTTTTAACCTTTTTGTTACCTTGACTGTGACCCTGAACTTTGACCAGATCACTGCCAAAATTTTTTAAGTGGTCCTTAGATCATGGCCAATTATGCCACCAAATTTCATGAGATTCGGTGTAATAGTTTTTGTGTTATGCGAATCACAAACATGAAAAATATCCAAACAAATAAATAGATACACGCCTATGAAAATATAACCTTTTGGCGAAGGTAATAATAATAATAATAATAATAATAATAATAATAATAATAATAATAATAATAATAATAACTAAGACTATCAATTGCAATAGAGATGTGAATCCATCCAAAAGGCTGATTTTCTGCTAGCTCTTCGGAAGCAATCTTTACAAAGAAAGAGAGTTTCCGGCGCTAGTGTCTCGAGACTAGATTGCGTCTCTCCAAAAGAAAATCGGGAGAGTATTAATAGAGGGTGTTCGACCTTATGAAAGGATGTCAGAAGACCGTAGTTTGTGCAACGTTATAAGACTGCTTCTGTCTTGACGCTAGAGGGACCTTCGTCATAATGCATCTCACCTCTTTTTATTTACTTATCTATATACTGTATTAATGATTTATTTGTGTATTTATTTATTTGGTAATTGTATTCATTAATAAAAGGTTGTTGCTGTTTCCTGAGGTAAATGATTAAGTGATTTAATATGTGATACGTAATTATGATTATGATTATTAATTATGATTAACTAACTGATATAATAATTGATTGATTAATCTGTATACTAGTGTCACCTCAACGGAGACAATCGATGGCAGAATCATTGTCAAAAATAATAATGATAATAATAATAAATTCATATCAACAATTAATAATCAGTGTTGGTGATTAAAATAATTTCCATCTGAATTCCGCGATGAGATTTTAATTGCTTTCCAGAGAGAATTATTGTGCCATCCTTCCTCCAAAGAGATTTTAATTACTTTCGGAATTAATCTGCTGTGCTGTCAACTCGGCCAAGATGCTAAATTTGGTTTCTGGATTAAGGGTCTGTCACCTCAGTATGTTATCTCAATGACAGACGGATTTGTTATAGGAAAAACGAGTGATATTTTGGATCTAGTCATTTTTTTTTATTTACTACTACCAGTGGTTAATTACAATCCTTTCATAACTCAATTAGGTATCCAAGTAAGTATGGTATTATTATTCCTATGTATGTCCGAAAACTACAGCTAATAGTTACGATTTTGATGTAGAAGGAAAGTGAGTGATATTTTGGATCTACTCATTCCCTAAC
This sequence comes from Palaemon carinicauda, assembly GCF_036898095.1. Lineage (NCBI taxonomy): Eukaryota > Metazoa > Arthropoda > Malacostraca > Decapoda > Palaemonidae > Palaemon > Palaemon carinicauda. Next base: position 49,249,789 of record NC_090735.1, read on the forward strand.
TTTTAATGCTATGAATGATTAATTACAGTCCTTTCATAACTCAATAAGGGATCCAAAGTACCTGTTCTATAATTATTCCGTTTTGTGTCCGCAAACTACAGTAAGGGATGAACTCAGTAATTTATTACGATTTTTATGAAGAAGGAAAGCGAGTGATATTTTGGATCAGGTCATTTTTTAAGTTTTAATGCTCTCAGTAGTTAATTACATTCCTTTCATAACTTTGATGAAGATGGAATGTGAGGAATTTCTCATTATCCAAAGAGAACATAATCACATAAAACAGCATCTTCCTCCTTCTGCTCAAATTCCATTGCCTGGGATTCTCCGAATATCATTCAACGAGGTTTCTCGTTAAAGCTTACAAATTACCGCAAGAGGTTTTGAGACAGACAGCACTAATTAACATGAGTTATTTGACTTGTGGGTTTTGTTCTGAAGGAAAACAAAATATAGTTTTGGTAATGAGATGAACAGAGTTGCTTCAAAAGAGAGAGAGAGAGAGAGAGAGAGAGAGAGAGAGAGAGAGAGAGAGAGAGAGAGAAAGTATTTGAAATATTGTAGAGTACGAACTATTTATTCTGATATCCATAAGAAGTTTTACGGATTTAGTTTTACCATGCCTTCATTATAAATATATATATATAATATATATATATATATATATATATGTATGTATATATATATATATATATATATATGATGCCTACGAAAAGAAAAGTGTAAGGACTTCATTGGAGTTAGTAGTTTCATCATAGAAGTGACTTTTATATGTATACATATATATGTGTGTATATATATATATATATATATATACATATATATGTACATTATAATTAACCATTTATGTATATATATATATATATATATACATATATATGTACATTATAATTAACCATATATATATATATATATATATATATAAATATACTGTGATTGTATACTAGATATTTTTATACCATAGAAAAAAATAAAAAAATTTCTCATAATTCTCATATTTTAGGATTCTTTTTTTTTTTTTATTTGGTAATGACTTCCAGTTAACTGAGATATTTATAGAATAGGTTTTCTATACACTTATTGGCAGCAATATTTTCTTCCCACTATCATGTAGTACAATTTTTTTTTTTCTTTTGGACAAAACTTATATTACTTTAGTCTGTTTGAATCATCATTACTCATCAAATCTAGTTATTTTTTATTATTCACTTATTTCTCTGGGAACATTAAATAACACTGATGTAGAATATGCAAACTCTAGATTACTAATGAGCAAATTCGATTTCCTTCGCAAGATGAGTCGAAATACAATCTCTTCTACATTCCTACTCGCTAATACAGCTATTTACTTTTGCCATCCATGCGCAAAGCAACGTTCACAAAATTCAACTTATCAAAATTATTATTGTTATTTAATTTTTGTTAATCATTATAATAATTATCTTTAGAATTATTATAAAAATTTTCAAAATATTATTATTAATATTATTATTATTATTATTATTATTATTATTATTTAAAGAATTTGAAATTTTTATTATTTTCATTATTGTTATTATTATCATTGTTTTTATTATTCAAATTTTCAATATTATAGAAATGATTAAACTGATTATTTTTTCCAACCGCGCATAGACGCCAATTTTTCTTTGCAAACTCTCGGGCATTCTTTCTTACACACCAACCAATTTCTTTGTTTTAATGAAGTGAGCTGTATAAAACAGAGTATTTTCACGTTATAATAATATTATGTCGAACGCGTTAAAAGATCTTCGAACCGCTACGACCTTGAACTATATCGTTGAGAACACGAGCCAGAATTCGCGTCGCAAATGGCCAGAACAAGTTGAGATAGAGGCGCTGTCATAGTGATTGACTTCGAAATCCTCTTTCCCTGGGAAATACGCATCAATCTCGAAGTTTGCCTCAAGTTGTGTGGAAGGATGCTAGACTGCATTTTCCCATCTTTTTATAAAGTATTTTGATAAGTCTTTTCTATTTACTAAGGCACCTCCCCCAAATTTTTTGGCGTAGCCGACATAAAAAAAGGAACAAAGCTGGACTTTTCCTCTTTTCGCTCCTCCCTGCCTGACGAGGGATTCAGCCGAGTTTGGTTGGTACTGCTAAGGTGTCACAACCCATCCTCCCCCGTTATCCACCACAAATGAAGCTTCATATGCTGAATCCCCTATTGCTGCTACCTCAGCGGTCACTAAGGCGACCGGAGGTGAACTGCGATAGAAGTAAGAAAATGAAACGCGATTAATATTGGGTCAGGTGATGTAAAGAATATTGCATTATGTTTGACTATTGTGTGTGTGTGCGTGTATGTTTGTGTGATGTTACTACTACTACCATACTGTTCTGCCTCAAGGAAGGTCCTTACATGGATTAGTCACCCTTCATGATTCTCTATTCATGGCCACCTCTTTTAGCTCTCAGTACATTCTCTTTCCCTTCCGCTCATTGACTTCCTTTTCCTTGTTCCAGGCCTTTGTTCTTCAAATTTACCTTCTATGAAGACCTTCAGATATTATTCTGATAATAAACTTTGTAGGAAAGAAGTGTTCTACGATGGATATCCTTTTTGGTTGAGTATTGCCTAATTATTTTACTTCTTAAAATCCTCGAAGGAACTAATATTCTAAACCTATAATTCACCAATTTTGGGTATCCTCTTAACCATACTTAATGCACTAATAAAAGAAATAATTAATATATTTCACATCCACATTCTTATGTTTCATACCACAATTTAAAGAGAAAAGATCATTTTACATTTTAGGAAGCGAACATCTAAGTTAACGAAGGGTTTGAAAGGGAAATGTTGAAATTTAGCCTCAACATTGTCACAATCAAGACACCAAAAGATTACGAAATACGGAATTCTTTCGCACTATTGTTTTTTTCTTATTTTTTTCATTTAGTTAATTGTTTCTTATTTATAAAATATTTTTCAAATGTGGCCTGAGCGATGTTTAGGAACATAATTATTTACGGGATTAGAATGTAAGCATTTCAAACATCTCTCTCTCTCTCTCTCTCTCTCTCTCTCTCTCTCTCTCTCTCTCTCTCTCTCTCTCTCTCTCTCTCTCTCTCTCTCTCTCTCCCTTTGATAAAGCGCTATTCATCTCATTACTAAAGCTATGTTTTATGGTTTTCTTCAGAGGAAAGCACACACTTCAAATAACTCAAAGTTAATTAATGATGTCTGACTCTAAACCTTTTGTGGTAATTTGTAAGCTTTAACGTGTAACCTCGTTGAATGATATTTGGAGAATCCCAGGCAATTGAATTTGAGCAGATGGAGGAAGATGCTGTTTTATGTGATTATGTTCTCTTTGGATAAGGAGAAATTGCTCTCATTCCTTCTTCAACAAAATCGTAATTAATAGCTATGTCCGTCCATTAAATGTTGGAGTTATATTCAGGTCCAGATCTGTGTTTTTTATATAGTTACAGTTAAATTTTAGATAACTTTGTGTTACTTTTCCTAATTTTAATCTTGAATTTAATTTATTTCAATATTTTTGCCTCAAATTTTTTATGAAAAATTTATATTTTCTCCGTTTTATACTTGGATTTACTTTCATTATTTTTGCATCTCGTTTCATTGTGGTTTTATAACAATGGATGAAGCAAAAGTTTAATTAAGAAATATGGTAACCAAAGATCTTGAAAGATATATAACATTCCCTCCAACTATTTTGAAATTAAACGCCAATTATGACAACATATTGCAAATATTTTGAGCATTTTCAAGTCTGTTATGAGCTGATGTTAGGACAAGTAATAAGATCCTCGTAAAAACAAGTAAACATTTTGTTAGAAGTTGAGAATAATATTATGTTGGAAGTTTGTTTTGAACCAAAATCCTCAAATTTCATATGTAATCTATATTTTGGTACGATGGGATGAACAGTTAGATGGTTTATATAGCTAGAGACTTGATTATATTAGTTTTCTTTCAGTGGTATTTGATAGTTTTTCGGAATATAATCAGAGACAGAATTTATCATTTCGAATGATATACAATTAATCAATATCATAATGAAAACAAAAATGGTAAAAAGAGTGATGTTAATTGCTGCAAATTATTCGTAAAAGTAGATTTTGAAGAAAAAGAGACTTGCCGGTTGGTTTACTCGATATATCATTCGTAATATATGTAGTTTAAAAGGAGAATATTAGAATTTATTAATGAAAAAAGAGTAATTGTTGTATCGTCTATATAAATGTGTTTGATATATTATATCCAACTTGTAAAGTTAGAATTTTCGCGAGAAACAAATTCATTACCAGTATGATTTATTTACTGATGTTGCTTTTGTTTTGTTGACAAGCATGCACCCATTTGGTAATGTGTTTATGTGTTTTGTAGAAAATACCTCAATAATTGATTTATTTGTGCCGAGGCAGTTTCCGCTGCCAGGAGAGGATCGTATCCTCAATCGTGGTGAGGGTTGAAGAGCCATGATCGAACATCTTGTACTATACTTCATAAACATCTGCACGGAAATATATATCTCCCCTATATAATAAAGAGCAAGTGTCTGAATATGTATACCCACTTATATAAATTATATATGTATCTCTTAAAAAACTCAAGAGATGGAAAGCCCTTTGATACGATGGAATAATTATCTAGATATGCGTATAAGTAAACGTGACATATCTCTCTCTCTCTCTCTCTCTCTCTCTCTCTCTCTCTCTCTCTCTCTCTCTCTCTCTCTCTCTCTCTCTCTCTCTCTCCTGTTATTATTCCCGGTTTACAAAATTATTCCGCATTTAGTTTATTATTATTTCTAATTCTTTTAATTGATATGCGATCTATCTGACAATATATATATATATAAATATATATATATATATATATCATATATATGTGTATATATATATATGTGTATATATATATATATATATATATATATATATATATATATATATATATATATATATATATATACATACATACATACATACATACATACATACATACACACACACACTCACACACACACACACACACACACATATATATATATATATATATATATATATATATATATATATGTGTGTGTGTATATATATATTGTCAGATAGACCGCATGTCTATTAATAGTATTAGAGGTAACAATAAACTGAAAACAGAATATTTTTGCAAAACCTGAATGATAACAAGAGAGAGAGAGAGAGAGAGAGAGAGAGAGAGAGAGAGAGAGAGAGAGAGAGAGAGAGAGAGAATATCACGTTCATTTATATGCATAAACTAGGCAATCACATTTCGTACTTTTAAAAGCATCGTATCACAATTACAACATAGTTTATCTTCAAATCTTACTTTCACCTTTGGTTTTCCTCCCCTCACTTATCCTATTACTTTTATTGTAATTCACTTCAACTTCATTCTCTCCCGCTCTCCTAACTAGATAAGTAAACCCGAGCCCACAATTTGCCTCTTGTCTTCCAAAGCAGTTTTTCAGATTCCCTGAAAGTCCCGGATGTGATGCATCTTTATTGTTCATATCTACGACTCGAGGAGATTTCGCGCCAGCCTCGTCTCTTATTGAACTCTTATTTCATGGAAATTGAACTCTTGCTTGGTTATTGATAACCTGGAAATCTCTTTGCATTCAAATACTTTAACCATTTCATCTGATTTGTCTTTTTATCAATAGGAATAAAAATTTATTACTCCTTTTAGGAACCATTACTTGTGTTACATCCTGATCAGCCTTTTCAAACTAATCATCTTGTATTCCTTATTTTCTATTTTGTATATAGAAAACAAAATCTGATACGCTTCAAGTATAAAGAATATCAACTGGTAAACCTAAATGTTCATAGAATAATACCAACGTGTGTGCTCTTTTTAATAGAATATGTTTCTGAAGTATTAACTTTGAAATAAAACTATCATAGAGTCCAGATTTCAATAAAATGAAATAAGACCTTGTCCGGTTCTAGATTTCAACGAAATTTTCATATCCTTTTTTATTCCGCCCCCGCAAATGCGTCTAACATATTCGTTTCTTGTAAACAAAGGCAAAGCTCAGTCCAGGAGCTTCGATATCCATTGACGTGCATTTAATCTGCATTCCATTACTCGAATTTATCGACGTTGATTGCATTGGGAAACCACTTCCCATTGTTTTTTAAATTATACCTCGAATTCGATATTTATTTACCACCATACTGTGTTCAATATTTCTCCTTCAATTTTCTAGTGCGTGAGTTTCTGAAAACATCATGCGATTTTTATTAATTCGAATGAAATAGATTCAGCTTTGAGTTTTTCTCTTAGTATTTTAATTGTAAGAATTTCATAAGGGCGTTAAAAATTCTACCGCTTGAGAGGTTTTGGATCCTTTGACTGGCTGGATAGTACTCTGTTGGATTCCTCTCTTGTAATGGCACATTTTTCCTTTGCCTGCACGCACACCGTCTTTTTTATTCTTTATTCTTCTTCCGAGGGGTTAACTACTGCAATGTAATTGTTCAGTGGATACTTTCCTCTTGGCAAGGGTAGAAGAGACTCTCTAGCTAAGGTAAGCAATTTTTCTAGAAGGACACTCCAAATTCAAAGCATTGTTCGCTAGTCTTGGGTAGTGCCATTTCTCATGCAAACACTGTACATTATAAGTACGTACAGTAGATAAATTCAATATATATATATATATATATATATATATATATATATATACATACATATATATATATATATATATATATATATATATATATATATATATATATATATATATATATATATATATATATATATATAGGGGTTCCCCGGGATGGGATAAATTATCTCGGTGATTCCTCAAGTGACAAAGATTGGGAACCGATTAAACCCTCCATACATCCATCAATTTTTTCAGCTCAATCACACAATTATAAAAAAAAAAAAAAAACCTTTGCTTTAACGGTGATCCGAAAAGAAAAGGAGCCTAACCAGCATGGAAGAAAATGCTTTTGAAGTTTTCCAAATAACCCGAGAAGCAATTACGCTTCGTTTCGAATCCTCAAGTTTCTGAAATGGCCTCACGAAATAACTGAGGTTCTCCAAAACCCACTTGGGGATTGGATAGTCGTCATTCTTTTCATGAAACCCATGAAACCACCTTCTTACATTCTGATAATCCCCCCAAAAAATCATAACCTGATTATTGCAATCTAATTTCTCTCTCTCTCTCTCTCATGTAATCTTTTTTTTTTTCTTATTCATCGTAATATTTCACGGTGTTGTTTTCTTCTTCTTAACCTTCTTCTTGTGGTTTCGATTCTCACTGAAAATTCATTAAAAATGATTAAATGTTTATGATTGCTTAGATTATAACGACCCTTTGCTGCGTAGGGATCTCTGCCGGTGAAGTTGTCAGGGAAAGAGAAAAAGACGCCTGGGGTGGACCTACAGACCCGACCAATTGACTGATATGATTCGTATGTATATTTCTAAGATATTTCTTGTTCTAGGCCTTTTTGTAGAATTTTATCATTTAGTAAAGTAAGTGCGAACTCGTAAATTGAAATAGTCTGTTCATTCTAACAGTCTTGCTTCCTCCATCATAAAGCTCAATACTACACAGTATTCTATAAGTTTTTATTCCAGTTGTGACCAGATTGTGGAATGATGTTACTAATCGGCCAGTTGAACGTGGAACTTCAGAAATTCAAACTTGCAGCGAAAGTTTTTATATTGAACAGGCTAACATAGGTCTCTCTTCATAGTTTATATATGACAGAATTATTTTAACGTTGTTACTGATCCTTAAATATTTTATATTCGTTATTCTGACTTCTCATTTAATTTATTTATTACATTATTTTTTTTCCTCCCAGTGCTAATTTTCCCTGTTGTAGCCCTTGGGCTTATAGCATCCTGCTTTTCCAACTAGGGTTTTAGGTTATCTAGTAATGATAACAGTAATATTAATAGTGATAATAATAATGATAATAATAATAAAGACGAAAATAATAATAATAATAATAATAATAATAATAATAATAATAATAATAATAATAATAATAATAATAATAATAACGAACGAGAAGACAATATAAAAAATTGAGCTAGATATTTAAGTCATAATTCAGGATAAAAAAGACCGGAGAGAGAACATCTTTTCAAAGACCACCCGTGTATGGGAAAAACCTGACGTAAAAAAAAAAAGTTTATGTTGATCATTACAATTATTAAACAAAATTTTTGTGTAATTACGCAAGTGAGTTATCCCCTTTATCTTTTGGATTTTTATGACTTTCATTTGTTCAATGGTGGTTATAACTTTATGTTCCATTTATGAACCAAAAATAAACATGTACATTTATTTTCGAAATTAACTCGTAATGATTCGGTGCTGCATTTGCCCAGGGTAATCACCGGTGAAATGTCCAGTATTGAAAAGAAAATTGCAAACTATAAGTTCGGTTTTGTATTTGATACTTTATTTTATATAATTCTCATAGAAATCTTCGACGTTGTTTTCAGAACTTTAGTTTTGTATTTCTAGGTATTCTTAATATATTTTCACATTCTTCTTGAAATGGTCTCGGCAGTTCAAAATTTTTCAAAAATTACTTTACATTGGACTATCAGAACCATGAAATTTACATAATCGCTTAACCAACAAGAAGCCAGTTTCTCAGCGTATCTGAAAAGGTCATAAGAAAGAGAGAACTAATATATATATATATATATATATATATATATATATATATATATATATATATATATATATATATATATATATATATATATATATATATATATATATAATCATCATCATCATCATCCTCATCCGTTGGTAGTCAAAGGCCTCAGTCAATGCCCTTCCACTCCCATCTGTTTATGGTCAAATTTTCTTAGCTTTTCAATCCTTCGCCTTCTCTTCCTTTCCCTGCTTCTTTCGCAATCTCTATCTGTCATTCTCATTATATGTTTCAAATGTACATGGGCAGGACATATAATCAGAATGAAAGAGGATTAGGGACATTAAGAATAAGAGAACATGTTCCTAAACTCTAAATATATATATATATATATATATATATATATATATATATATATATATATATATATATATGTATATATATATATATATATATATATATATATATATATATATAAAATATGATAACAAAATCATGCTAATTTCAAGAATAAATATTATGGATTTCATAGCGAACTACAAGGGATGAACCAATTAATGAGTGTCCATTTCTGGAAAAGTAATCCCATTATAGATTGAATTATCGCTGTTAATTACTGGCATTATCATTGGGATAATAATTACTGGTTAATGAAGGTGAATAGAGGATTCACTTGATGGGACTGGAATGAACAGTGTCTTGAATGGACGAGTTAGGGAATTGGTGAAACCTTTGACATTTGTGATCTTTAATTTTCGCGATTGCAGTTTTGTGATCGCGAATTGAAATTTGCATATTCCCATTTCAAATTGTGTCAGGTAATATATATTATTCTGCTCATTATGATTAACATAGAATAGATAGAGATTGTTAGGATTTAGTAATTCTGAATTTAACTTTTTGTGTAGGATATGAATCACTTAATAAGAAAGATTAATCTAATATTTATAATTAGATATAGAAATATACAAAGTTTCTATCTGTAAAATCTTAAAGAAATTTTGTTTTTATATAAGTTCAATTTATATTATTATAGACCATTTTATCAATGTAACACTCATTTAATAATTTTGAGTTTAACGTTTTGTTTTGTATGTAAACCAGTTAATAAGAAAGATTAATTCGAATATTCATAATTATATATAAGAATATACCATGTTTTTACCAGTAAATTCTTAAGGAAAAATATTTCGACATAAAATTTAATTTGTAATATTATTCATCATTTTATCAGTGAAACTGATAATATGTGGAATATTTGACTTAACAGATGTGATGCAGAACAACAAAAACGGATTTTATTTCTAGTATTTTAGCTTTGCAAAATTGCGTGAATATTGCCACTATTCTCAGCTGACAAATACATTATTCATTACTCCGTATTTTTTTTCTTATCTTTTCACTTTGTATAGAAATGTGATCGAAAATCAAATAGGCCAAATGGTTTTTACTTTGTAAACGACACGATGTCGTTTTGGTCCGCAAAATGAAAAAAAAAAAAAATGTGTTCAATGATCCTGTTTTGCATTATAGTATTTTTCAGCTTTCAAAATTCAATTATGCAAATTGTAATTCTTTCAATTTTTATATAGAAATGTGGTCGAAATACAAATGAATTTAGGCTAAAGGGATTTTAGTTTGTAAACGACACATTGTCGCCTCGCTCAGCAAAAATAGAAATAAAAGTCTTGCATTCAATGAAGAGGATTTTTTGCATTACTGTACTTGTTAGCTTTCAAAATTCAAGTATGCAAATTATAATAATTGGGGAATATTTCGATGATATGATTCTACTCTTTATCATAGTTCTTAAATATTACGACATGACTTACTATGAATAAGTAAATATTATTTCAATTAGTCCAATTTGTTTATCATTCCTAGTATCTATATACGAGATTTTAACTAAATTGTTGAGAAAAATATTTAAGTATTTTTCAGTTGATGACATTTAAACGAAAGAAAAATATAGCTGTAACAAACCTCGGATTTCTATAAACATTTTCTGATCACTTTACTTCATGACCCAGCATCAAGGTTTGCCACTGATTTTCAACCTGAATTTAGAGGCCGAATTCGTTTACAGGCGCCTTCTACTTCGAAAAGTTTCCCAGTCGCCGGATTATGCATTGTTTGCTCGCTGGAACATAGTTGTAACGAGTCCGCTGGCTTATTTCTCTCCTTCGGCTCCACATGGCGTTTTGTGTGCTCAAACACTATTAGCAGAAATTTAGGGTCACAAGTCCAAGCATGGATCGTGCTTGTAAATAGTTTCGGGTGCAGAGGCAATTATACAGCGGTGGTGTTTATGTTCGGTATTGTAAGCGTGCGTATGTTCTAATTGCACGCTTTGTTTGTTCGACGCTATCTGGACAGACTGATAGCAACATGTAAACAATGTTTTGTTGGGTGATGCACCCGCTGATGAAGTTATTCTTCTTCTTTTTTCTTTTAATGTGTTTATTCACTTAAGGGGTATGTTATAACTGTTGACCAAAGTTTTTACTCTTGTTTTTTACTATTAATATTATTATTATTATTATTATTATTATTATTATTATTATTATCATTATTTTTTATTTATTATAATAAATTTACTTTGTTATACACCATTTAGGTTTTGCCAATTGATTTATACAACGAAGTAATGTCATAATTTACAGGGTCATCGGCGCCGTATAGAACTATTGATTGTTAGCTTGAAATTATTTCTTTTGAAAAATCTACATTTAGTTCTGTCTATTATTATTATCGATATTATTTTTTTTATTTTTTTTTTTTTTTTTGCATTACTGAAGTTTTATCATGGTAATTAAATTTTCGGAGAATGTCCTTGATGATGCAACATTATTAGACGACATATAATAAAATGAGTATATATATTTTAAGCTGTCCATTGTGTTTATCTCTGAATGAATGAATGATTTGAAGTTCTTTGGCATCCTGACATTGTTTATCACTGCAGTTGTCTATATATTATAGTATACACACATCAATATAAATATATATATATATATATATATATATATATATATATATATATATATATACATACATATATATATATATATATATATATATATATATATATATATATGTATGTATATATATATATATATATATATATATATATATATATATATATATATATTATATATATTTGTCGAAAAAGAAATGTAGTGTCGGCAGTGGATAACATTTGAAAAAAAAGAGAAATATTACTTTAACAAACCTCAGAATCCTATCAAATTTCCCCATCCCTTGCATTCGAGGCCTAACATCAAACATTTGCTCCCATTCCTTCCCTGCATTCAGAGGCTCAGAAGTTTTCTAGTCGCACGCATGCGCCATTATGCAGTGTTTGCTCGCTGGAACGTGAGCTCGGTTGTAACGAGGCTGTTAGTTTCTTTCTCTCTTTCCATTCGACATGGTTTTCTGTTTGCTCAGGACTCTAAGTGGGTCCTGTGTATGCTTCAAACACCATTAGCATTAATTTAGGAGCATAAGTCCAAGCATGAACCGTGCTTGTAAAAGGTTTCGGATGCAGAAGCATTTATACAGCGGTGGTGTTCGTGTGAGCATCAATTGCACGCCATATTTGTTTATCGCTAACTGGACAGTGATAAAAAGGAGTAAACAGTATTTTATTGGCTGGTTGGTTGCAGATGTTTTAGGAAGTGGTTTAGTTCAATTGTTTTAACGTTTTATTCTTTTTTTAGTTTTATTTTTGTTTTATCGTGGAGGTAAAATAACTATACACGCAGGTACAGGATATGGGAAAGCTCTTGAATAAAATGATTGCATTTTTTGGTTTTAAATATTCGTTTCATTTTCTAGACATTTTAAACGTTCAGCTTATTTAAGTATTTATTCTTCTTTCTGAGTATAAATATTCAATTATCTTGGACATACACCACTTTTTCCATCCCAATTCAGAAGAGTAATCTCTCTTCGATGCCATGATGCCAGAAATTCCGATTCAATCAATCCCTATTTTTAGGTCATTTGCGCAGCTTAAATTACAATCGGAGTCAAAACAAATGTTTAATTGTCTGTTTGAATAAAGTTAGTTAAGACTTTTAAAAACAATCATGAAATCGCAAGTAACGAAATTAACAGAATCTGTTCTCTTGGGTTAGAGTTATCTTGCTTGAGTTACACTGGGGCACACAATTTTATTTTCTTCCATATTGACTCATTAGGGGTAATTCGAATTAAATGCTATCAATTGTGTCACCTTGTGGGCCGGGATGTCTGGGAAAACTCGCTGATAAGAGACTGATGTTTCACCAGGCAAATCCTGAATTGCAGTTAGCAGTTAGGTTCCGACTTCTTTTGAGCCTCTGGTGGCATGGTTGGAAGTGACCTGGCCTTTCATTTGAAGGGCCAGAGTTCGATTTCGGTATGAGGTAGAAATTTATTTGGTTACGATATTGTGTTGGTTTTCATGTATAGTGACTCATTAGGGGTAATGCGAATTAAATGCTATCAATTGTGTCATCTGGTTGGCCGGGATGTCAGGGAAAACTTGTTGATAAGACACTTATGTCTCGCCAGACAAATCCTGAATTGCAGTTAGCAGTTAGGTTCCGACTTCTTTTGAGCCTCTGGTGGCATGGTTGGAAGCGACCTGGCCTTTCATTTGAAGGACCAGGGTTCGATCTCGGTATGAGGTAGAAATTTATTTGGTTACGATATTGTGTTGGTTTTCATGTATAGTGACTCATTAGGGGTAATGCGAATTAAATGCTATCAATTGTGTCATCTGGTTGGCCGGGATGTCAGGGAAAACTTGTTGATAAGACACTTATGTCTCGCCAGACAAATCCTGAATTGCAGTTAGCAGTTAGGTTCCGACTTCTTTTGAGCCTCTGGTGGCATGGTTGGAAGCGACCTGGCCTTTCATTTGAAGGACCAGGGTTCGATCTCGGTATGAGGTAGAAATTTATTTGGTTACGATATTGTTTTGGTTTTCATATATAGTGACTCATTAGGGGTAATGCGAATTAAATGCTATCAATTGTGTCATCTGGTTGGCCGGGATGTCAGGGAAAACTTGTTGATAAGACACTTATGTCTCGCCAGACAAATCCTGAATTGCAGTTAGCAGTTAGGTTCCAACTTCTTTTGAGCCTGGTTGGAAGCAACCTGGCCTTTCCTTTGAAAGGCCTGGGTTCGATCCCGGTATGGGGTAGAAATTTATTTGAGTATGATGTATTGATTTTCATCCATATTGACTCATTAGGGGTAATTCAAATTAAATGCTATTAATTGTGTCACCTGGTGGGCCGGGATGTCTGGGAAAACTCGCCGATAAGAAATTGATGCTTCGCCAGGCAAATCCTGAATTGCAGTTAGCAGTTAGGTTTCAACTTCTTTTGAGCCTCTAGTTGTATGTTTGGAAGTGACCAGGCCTTTCATTTGAAGGGCCAGGGTTCGATCCCATTATGAGGTAGAAATTTATTTGAGTACGATTTTGTGTTGATTTTCATCCCTATAGACTTATTAATGGTAATTTGAATTAAATGCCATCAGTTGTGTCACCTGGTGGTCCGGGAAGTCGGGGGGAAACTCGCTGATAAGAGACTGATGTTTCGCCAGGCAAATCCTGAATTGCTGTTAGAAGTTAGGTTCCGACTCTTTTTTAGCCTTTTGTGGCATGGTTGGAAGTGATCTGGCCTTTCATTTGAAGAGCCAGGGTTCGATCCCAGTATGAGGTAGAAATTTATTTCTATTTGAGCACGATATTGTGGTAATTTTCATTCATATATATATATATATATATATATATATATATATATATATATATATATATATATATATATATATATATATATATATATATATATATATATATATATTTATATATATATATATATATATATATATATATATATATATAAAAATATATATATATATATATATATATATATATATATATATATATATACACAGACATTAGTTCTGTATCATAAACGGGAGATTGTTGAAGGAAGATATAAAAAAGCAACATTTCATTTTCCAATCATTAAATAACACATACCCGTTTAAATACTCCATAATTGCTCTGTCAATCTTATCAATCTGGAGTTCCCTTGAATAGGCCTACAGTGTACTTTACACGGAACACTGTTGGTATTACTATTAGTCTTTGGTTATGTTTATAGATGCACTGGAAACGTCCCTCTCTGGTGATCTCCTGGACTGGGGTTTGGTTCCCGCTGAAGCTCGATAGTTTTTTGTAGTGTGTTGAACCTCACCATCCTTGTGAACTAAGGATGGAGGTTTGGGGGAGCCTCAAGTCTACAATCTTAGTCATAAGCACCCATTGCCTGGCCCTCCCAGGTCTTATCTTGAGTGGAGAAGGTCTTGAGCGGTGATCATATGTAGTATATATGGTCATTCTCTAGGGCATTGTGCTGCTAAGGCATTGTCACTGTCCCTTACCTCTGCCATCCATAAGTAACCTTTAATCCTCTAGCTATTCCCAACCGGGGTTCCGTGAGAATTTAATTTAATTATATTTTAATTCATATATTAGTTTTTCTCCGTTAAACATACCGTGAGATATCGTGGGACTAAACATTTATATCCTAACATACCTTGCGAATTTTTTTGCTTCAATGTTTATTAAGCGTTATGAGCTGATCAATTTGGATTTCTGTAGTACCGTTTTCATTACTTTTGAACAGAGCCAGCATCAATTTTTCTTTCGGCTGTCCTTTAGTTATTATACAAGGCTGGGGTATTGAAGTATTTTAAAAGGAAGCATCCAATTAATGAAGGTCTGAAGAATGAAAATGTGTGTATATATATATATATATATATATATATATATATATATATATATATATATATATATATATATATATATATATACAGTATATAAATATATATATATGCATATATATATAAATAAATATATATGCATATATATATATATATATATATATATATATATATATATATATATATGTGTGTGTGTGTGTGTGTGTGTGTCTGTGTGTATGCGTATGTGTCTGTGTGAGTCTGTGTCTATATATTATATATATATATATATATATATATATATATATATATATATATATATATATATATGTATGTGTATATATATATGTATGTATATATATATATATATATATATATATATATATATATATATATATATATATATATATATATATATTGTGGTTCCTCGGGATGGGATGAATTATCTCGGTGGTTCCTCAAGTAACAAAGATTGGGAACCGTTTAAACCTTCCATACATCCATCGAATTTCAGCCCAAACACACAACTATAAAAAGAAAAATCTTTGCTTTAACGGCGATCCGAAAAGAGGAGGAGCCTAACCAGCATAGAAGAAGAGGCTTTTGAAGTTCCTCAAATAACCTGAGAAGCAATTACGCTTCATTTCGAATCTTCAAGTTTCTGAAATGGCCTCACGAAATAACTGAGGTTCTCCAAAATCTACTTGGGGACTGGATAGTCGTCATTCTTTTCGTGAAACGACCTTCTTACATTCCGATAATCCCAACGAAATCACAACCTGATTATTGCAATCTAATTCTCTCTCTCTCTCTCTCTCTCTCTCTCTCTCTCTCTCTCTCTCTCTCTCTCTCTCTCTCTCTCTCTTTTCAAGACATCAACTGGTATAGAAAAATAAATCTTTTCATGAAACCCTTTTTTCTTATTCTTCGTAATCTTACACAGTGTTGTTCTCCTTTTCTTCTTAACATTCGTCTGGTGGTTTTGATCCTCACGGACAATTCTTTATAAAATCATTTAAAGTTTATGATTGCTTAGATAAGACCCTTTGCTGGGTAGGGACCACTGTCGAAGAAGTTGTAGGGGAAAGGGAATAAGACGCCTGGTGTGGACCTACAGACTTGACCAACTGTCCAAGATGATTTTGACCGAAATGATCCCTATGTTTATTTCTAAGCTATTTCTTGTTCTTGGCCTTTTATGAATTGAAACATATAGTGAAGTAAATACGAACTCGTAAATTGAAATAGTCTGTAGATTCTAAGAGTCTTGCTTCCTCCATCATAAGGCTTAATACTACACAAAATTCTAGAAGTTTAATTCCAGATGTGCCTAGATTGTGGAAGGATGTTTCTAGTCGGCAGTTGAACGTGGAACTTCAGAAATCCAAGCTTGCAACGAATGGTTTTTATATTAAACACAGTGATATAGGTTTCTCTTCATAGTTTATATATGACAGAACTATTTCAACTTTGTTACTGATCTTTAGATATTTTATATTCGTTATTCTTGACTTCTCATTTAATTCATTTATTACATTATTTTTTTTTTCCTCCCAGTGCTAATTTTCCCTGTTGTAGCCCTTGGGCTTATAGAATCCTTCTTTTCCAACTAGGGTTTTAGCTTATCTAGTAATGATAATAGTAATAATAATAGTAATAATGATAATAATAAAAAAGACGAAAATAATAATAATGATAATAACAATAATAATAATAATAATAATAATAATAATAATAATAATAACGAACGAGAAGACAATATCAAAAATTGAGCTATATATTTAAGTTATAGTTCAGGATAAAAGAGACCGGAAAGAGAACATCTTTTCAAAGGCCACCCTCTATAGTAAAAACAATTATTAAACAAAATTTTTGTGTAATTACGCAAGTGAGTTATCCCCTTTATCTTTTGGAGTTTTATGACTTTCATTTGTTCAATGGTGGTTATAACTTTATGTTCCATTTATGAACCAAAAATAAACATGTACATTTATTTTCGAAATTAATTCGTAATGATTCGGTGCTGCATTTGCCCAGGGTAATCACCGGTGAAATGTCCAGTATTGAAAAGAAAATTGCAAACTATAAGTTCGGTTTTGTATTTGATACTTTATTTTATATAATTCTCATAGAAATCTTCGACGTTGTTTTCAGAACTTTAGTTTTGTATTTCTAGGTATTTTTAATATATTTTCATATTCTTCTTGAAATGGTCTCGGCAGTTCAAAGTTTTTCAAAAATTACTTTACATCTGACTTTCAGAACCATGAAATTTACAGAATCGCTTAACCAACAAGAAACCATTTTCTCAGCGTATCTGAAAAGGCCCCAAGAAAGAGGGAACTAATATATATATATATATATATATATATATATATATATATATATATATATATATATATATATATATATATATATATATATATATATTCATCATCATCATCATCCGTTGTTAGTCAAAGGCCTCAGTCAATGGCCTTCCACTCCCATCTGTTTATGGTCAAATTTTCTTAACTTTTCAATCCTTCGTCTTCTCTTCCTTTCCCTGCTTCTTATGCAATCTCTATCTGTCATTCTCTTTTTGAAATGTACAAGGGCAGGACATATAATAAGAATGAAAGATGATTAGGGACATTAAGAATATCATAACAGAACATGCCCCTCTATATATATATATATATATATATATATATATATATATATATATATATGTATATATATATATATATATATATATTATATATATATATACATATATATATATATATATATATATATATATATATACATATATATATACATATATATATATGTATGTATGTATGTATGTATGTATGTATATATATATATATATATATCTATATATATATATATATATATATATATATATATATATATATATATATATATAATATGATAACAAAATCATGCTAATTTCAAGAATAAATATCTAACTACAAGGGATTAACCAGTTAATGAGTGTCCACTTCTGGAAAAGTAATCCCATTATAGATTGAATTATCGCTGTTAATTACTGGCATTATCATGGGGATAATAATTTATGGTTAATGAAGGTGAATAGAGGATTCACTTGATGGGACTGGAATGAACAGTGTCTTGAATGGACGAGATAGGGAATTGAAGAAACCTTTGATATTTGTGATCTTTAATTTTCGCGATTCCAATTTTGTGACTTGGAATTGAAATTTGTATATTCCCGTCTCATGTTGTGTCAGATAATATATTTTACTTTTCTCATTATCAAAATATACGTAGAATGGATAGAGAATGTTAGGATTTAGTAATTCTGAATTTAACTTTTTGTCTAGGATATGAATCACCTAATAAGAAAGATTAAGTCGAATATTTATGATTAAATATAGAAATATACCAAGTTTTTATATGTAGAAGTCTTAAAGAAAATTCTTTTTTTGTAAGTTCAATTTATATTATTATATACCATTTTATCAGTATAATACTAATTTAATAATTTTGAGGTTAAAGTTTAGTCTAGTAAGAAAATCAGGTAATAAGAAAGAATAATTCGAATATTTCTAATTAGATATAGAAGTATACAATGTTTTTACCAGTAAAGTCTTAGGGAAAAATATTTCGACATAAAATTCAATTTGTAATATTTTTCATCATTTTATCAGTGAAACTGATAACATGTGGAATATTTGACTTAACAGATGTGATGCAGAACAACAAAAACGGATTTTATTTCAAGTATTTTAGCATTGCAAAATTACCAGAATATTGCCACTATTCTCAGCTGATAACTACATTATTCATAATGCATTCTGCAATGAATTACTCCGATTTTTTTTTCTTTTTTTTTATCCTTTCACTTTGTTTAGAAATGTGATCGAAAATCGAGTAGGCTAAATGGTTTCTACTTTGTAAACGACACGATGCCGTTTTTGTCAGAAAAAAAAATGTATTCAATGATCCTGTTTTGCAATTATGCAAATTGTAATTCTTTCACTTTTCGTAACGAAATGTGGTCGAGATACAAATGAATTCAGGCTAAAGGGATTTTATTTTGTAAAGGACCCAATGTCGCCTTGCTCAGCAAAAATAGAAATAAAAATCTTGCATTCAATGAAGAGGATTTTTTGCATTACTGTACTTGTTAGCTTTCAAAATTCAAGTATGCAAATTATGATAATTGGGGAATATTAGGATGATATGATTATACTCTTTATCATAATTAGATATTACGACATGGCGTACTATGAATAAGTAAATATTATTTTAATTAGTCCAATTTGTGTGACTTTCCAGGTATCTATATACGAGATTTTAACAGTTGAAAAATAATTAACTGCCTTTCAATTGATGTCATTTAAATGAAAGAAAAGTATAACTATAACAAACCTCGAATTTCTATGAACATTTTCTGATCACTTTACTTCATGACCCAGCATCAAGGTTTGCCACTGATTCCCAACCTGAATTTAGAGGCCTGAATTTACAGGCGCCTTGTACTTCGAAAAGTTTCCCAGTCGCTCGATTATGCATTGTTTGCTCGCTGGAACGTGAACATAGTTGTAACGAGTCCGCTGGCTCATTTCTCTCCTTCGGCTCCACATGGCGTTTTGTGTGCTCAAACACTATCAGCAGAAATTTAGGGTCACAAGCATGGATCGTGCTTGTAAATAGTTTCAGGTGCAGAGGCATTCATACAGCGGTGGTGTTTATGTTCGGTATTGTAAGCGTGCGTATGCTCTAAGTGCGCACTTTGTTTGTTCGACGCTAACTGGATAGACTGATAGCAACATGTAAACAATGTTTTGTTGGTTGATAGCATCCGGTGATGAAGTTATTCTTCTTTTTTCTTTTATTTTTTCGTTTTAAATATTTATTCACAAATAATAATTGTAATATATTTTCTGTTAATGATATTGCTAAAATAACTCTACCTGCCATTAGAGGTATGTTATAACTGTTGACCAAAGTTATTACTCATGTTTTATTATTATTATTATTATTATTATTATTATTCTCTTGCATCAGTCAACAAATTTTTAAAATTTGGAAGTTGTGTAAGTATTATTTTGTTTCCCTTTATACATAGATATTTAAATTGCTTTGTTATACACCATTTTGGTTCTGCCAATTGATTTATGCAGCGAAGTAACGTCATTTTTACAGGGTCATCGGCACCGTATAGAACTATTAATCGTTAGCTTGAAATTATTTCTTTTGAAAAGTCTACATTCAGTTCTGACTTTTTTTTGGCCAGTTCTATCATGGTAATTATATTTTCTAAGAATGTCCATGATGATGCAACACTATTAGATTACGTAAAATAATTGAGTATATAGTATTTAGGCTTTTCCTTGTGCTTATCGTTGAATTCGTCTATATATTATATATATAAATATATATATATATATATATATATATATATATATATATATATATATATATATATATATATATATATATAATGTATATATTATTGATTTGCCGAAAAAGTAATGAAGTGTCGTCATTGGATAGCATTTGAATGAAATAAAATTATTACTTTAACAAAACCTCAGACTTCTATCAAATATCCTCATCACTTGCGTTCAAGGCATAACATCAAACTTTTGCTCCCATTCCTTCCCTGCATTGAAAGGCTGAAAAGTTTTCCAGTCGCACGCATGCGCGATTATGCAGTGTTTGCTCGCTGGAACGTGAGCACGGTTGTAACTAGGCTGTTAGCTTCTTTCTCTCTTTCCACTCGACACGGTGTTCTTCGTGCTCTGGACTCCAAGTGAGTCCTGTGTATGCTCAAACACCATTAGCCTTTATTTAGGAGCATAAGTCCAAGCATGGACCCTGCTTTTAAATGGTTTTGGATGCACATGCATTTATACAGCGGTGGTGTTCGTGTGTGCATCAATTGCACGCCATGTTTGTTCATCGCTAACTGGACAGCGATAGCAAAGCGTAAACAGTGTTTTATTTGGTGGTTGGTTGCAGATGTTTTAGGAAGTGGTTTATTTCAATTCTTTTTTGACAGTTTTATTCTTGTTTTATAATACAGGTCAAATAATTGTTTACGCAGGTACAGCATATGGCAAAGCTCTTAACTAAAGTTGTTGCTTTCATGTTCTGAAATATTCGTCATGTTTTGAAGACATATTTTGAACGTATAGCTTATTTATTTAAGTGTTTATTTTTCTTTCTGAGCATAAATATTCAATTAACTTCGGAATAGACCCATTTCTCCTTCCCAAATTCAGAATAGTAATCTTGCGATGCCAGGATACCAGAAAATTTTAAATCAATCAATTACTATTTTCACGGTCCTCTGCTCCGCTTAAATTGCAAAAGGAGTCAAGACATATTTTTAATTGTCTCTTTGAATATCGTTAATTAGCACTTTAAAAACAAT
>NC_090735.1:49272102-49282102 GCF_036898095.1 Palaemon carinicauda
ATAATGACTTACATCCAGATGTATAAGCGTACATACAGTATAAGTATATATATATATATATATATATATATATATATATATACATATAATATATATATAGAGAGAGAGAGAGAGAGAGAGAGAGAGAGAGAGAGAGAGAGAGAGAGAGAGAGAGAGAGAGAGAGAGAGAGAGAGAGAGAGAAATATATTTCTAAATTACCAATTCTCTCTGAATCCAGAAAACCTGTAATGTTTGGTTGTTGGAAAATATTCTCATTCAGGATTATATCAGCCCAAATTTCCAATTAAATGAAAATTTAGGGTTAAATTAAACATTAAAAAATATTCGACGGATACACATTAATGACTTGCAACCCAGACATTATTAAAAAAGAAATCTGTTTAATGAATAACACATTTAAACCGGACGTTATAACTAATTAAGTGAAGTTATTCGAATCCTTGTCAGAATAAATTCCCTTCATGGAATCCAGATTAAATTCCAGCGAATTAAATTCCTACCTTAGCGCCCACCTGTACAACCATCCATGAAAATGATAATTGTTTGTACAGTCACACAACCAATATGGCGAGACCAAAGCTCTAATTGAGCGTCACAGACTTTAAATTCTCATATATTTCTCTCTCATTTGAAATTGTTGACGTCTGGCGGGTAATAGAGCATAGATAGTCAAGATTTTCTTTTATTCAAAACTTAATGTATATATATATATATATAAATATATATATATATATATATATATATATATATATATATATATATATATATATATATATATATATTGTAGCACACGGAATTGTGGAACTAAAAATGTTTTAGTTTGCTTTAATCAGTTACTTTTTATTGTCAATTTGTCAGTTTAATTTCTGGTCACAAAAAGAAAAAACAAATAAACTACATATGTGACGAATCTATACATATAAAAAAATATTTTTTTTTCACTTGTTACGTTTTACTGTCTATTTGTAAAAAGAATAAATTAATTCCTGTAATGAAAAGAAAAGTACAAATAAGCTACCTGCGAGTCAAATCTATACACGATAGTAATTGATTAATAACGTAATTCTTCCTTTTCATAATCACGCTCCTCGCTCGCTCGTATGCACACCAAAAACTTTCGCTATCATTATCCGGTTAAATCGTCTCCCTTATGAGAAGGAGAGTGAAATCAAAGGTTATCCTTGACCTGAATTACTCCTGATGCCTAATTTCCTTTGAAGATAATAAACACTACAGATAACTCCTGTCCTGGGAGGAAACAGAACAACACCAGGGAACATTCTGTGGTAATGACAGGGAGGGAGAGAGAGAGAGAGAGAGAGAGAGAGAGAGAGAGAGAGAGAGAGAGAGAGAGAGAGAGAGAGAGAGAGTGTGTGTTATTGGCTGAAATGGGTTTAGGTGAAAATCAAATTCTGTTGCTTCCTATAAAACTTTAGCTTTGAGACAAGAAAGGTACAAGAAACTAGTAAACTATTGTCTTGAAATCTTGAAATAATTAATGTTACAAGAAATTTAGCATCTAATGAAAATTGCCGAGAAAAAAAGATTATTCAATAAGTCCATATATATATATTATATATATATATATATATATATATATATATATACATATATATATATATATATATATATATATATATATATATATATATATATATATATATATATATATATACATACATATATACATACATATACATACATATACATATATATATATATATATATATATATATATATATATATATATATATATATATATATAATGTATGTATGCATATGTATATAAATGATTATCCTAAACCAGAGAAATAATCTACGACAAAACTTCGACGGAATTTTCCATATCCAAAATTTCTGAGAGAATTCAAGCGTCTAATATCACCCCATCCAATAATTGGATGGGAGCAGAGAAATTGTTATGGATGGGAATAGGAATTCCTTGACCATACGTGATGATATTTTTCAGCATTATTATGTTGGAGAGAGAGAGAGAGAGAGAGAGAGAGAGAGAGAGAGAGAGAGAGAGAGAGAGAGAGAGAGAGAGAGAGAGAGAGGATAATCTCCCTTATCTCTAAATTTTTGTTACGTAATATTTTGATTTTGGGAGGAGTTGATATCTATGATTTTCTGGGGCTAATTTTAACATTACTATTAACATGAAAATGATTAAAATCGTTAAAATTACTATTCTGGAATGATCTTGTCTAGGAAGTGAAAATAATGCACACCATAAGATGGATAGTTAGAAATTAGGATTATTTGTAAAAGCCAAGTTACAAAACATCAGATACTTTGATATTTAGTTAATTAAAATTACTGAATGAATCAATATCCGGAGAGATAGAACTTCTTGAAATTTAAGATGAATTAAGTTTTCTAATACGTATAGTGCCTAAAACAATACAAACATTTATATAATATCTCTGAAAACTTTTAATTAGGAGGAATCGACATTTTGAAAAAAAAAAAAAAAAACAAAAAAAAAAACAAGTGAAAGGACCCATATTCCAATCCTGGCAAATCAGTGACCAGGTACAGTTGGCTTCATTAATTCCGGTACACTTCATGTGAGTCTGAGCAGACGTTTCACATCTGTACATTATAGCAAGTATGCAGTGTTTAGCAAAAGAAAAATTGTTGGTAACGCTGCCTGTAAAACAAAGTCGCAGAACTTGTATACATTTAAAATAATTTTATTAGTATTACTTAGTGCCGTTCAGTAGATATCAATATTTTGCTATATAGCACTTCATGAAATTAAAAAGAAGCTTTTGATTAATGACTTTCACATGCGTGTTGCCAACAGTTTCTCTTTCACGTAACATAGCGTTACCTGCCACAATGTTGGCAACCCCGCCCATAAATTAAAGTCGCTGATCTTGTATACATTATTTAAAAGCATTTTTATTAGTATTACAAAGTGCTGTTTAGTAAATATCAACTTTGCTTTACAGGCAGCGTTGCCAACAGTTTCTTTTATACTCAATACAGTTACCTGCTACAATGTACATGGCCAACTGTACATGGGAACAGTGGTTTATAGTGGGTCGCAGGTATGGTTACATCAAGGCATGAGGAGAACAACCATATCCCTCGAGACCTATTGAGATGTTAAAGATTCATATTTTCTGAAGGCTTCCCTCTAAATGAAAAGTGTGTGTGTGTGTGTGTGTGTGTGTGTGTGTGTGTGTGTTAGAATAGCTATTTTCTTGTAATCGATGTTTTATAGCAAGGGTTTGAATACTAATTCCTTAATTGGCTTTAGATATCATTACAGCTACTTATTGTTGTCATAAAACTGAAAAATAGTCCAATATAATTCCTCATCTTTGCAGAGCTCAGTTGACATTTCCTAATATGTACATAAATGCTTTTAAATTACAACTACTCTCTACTTAAACTGTAATCAATTAGAGGTAGTTATCATATCATGGAATACTTTGTGGTTATAACGTCGGATAAAGCGAATTTATGTGATGGTTTAGGAGACTGTTCTTGCTTTAATGTTCTTGGGTGCTGTAATGTCCGTCTAACTGCCACGAAATGGCATATCTCTATGATTCGTTTTCGAATAGTTAATAAACAATGAAAGGTTCAGTGCTTCATCATTTCTCTTTGATTTTCTTAATTATTCAATTATTAATCCGCAGTTCCTCTTACAGAATTAGTACATAGAAAACATTAATTTTCAAATTACATTCAAGACTGTTATATAATGACAGCCATAATAATCACGTTAGGTTAACCATGTCACTTTTCGTAATTGTTAATTAGTTTTCTTTAATTCATTAAGGAAATCCATATTGATTTCATCTTTAGTACAGTGTCATAAAATAAGTACCCAATTAACTTTTTCATCTGAGAAAACATGCAATTAAGTATCATTTAAATCTCTAAATAAAATTACCTCTGAATAATGATATGATTTTATCTTTAATTTGATTTAACTGCTTCACGAAAACCGTTCCAATTTGTTCCTAATCGCAGGTAATTAAGAAACGCAGAGAATGGGGAAATAAATGGCTTTAATTTTCTTTCAGATTTTGTGAATTTAGGAAAATTCATGCATTAGCTTCTTAGGACATGCTAGTACAGTAGATTACTAAAGACACTTGCAAAATTTAAGATTAAAAAAAAAAATAAAATGGACTTGATTTTACGTTCAGCTTTTGTTAAATTCAAAAGAAAAAATCATGCATTAGCTGCTCAAGAATTGCTAGTACAGTTGTATGCAATCACGGCTAAATTTGGGGATGAATGACTGCAACCGATTCTGGCTATGATAATACTGAGTGAAAATCTTCATGGATATTCCTTTCTGAATAAATATATCTATCATTTCTAAAGCATCAATTCAAAATATTTCTTACATAACTACCCTTATTGGTAACAAATTTACTTTTGTTTTCCATCTTACCGATACACAAAAGAGAATCACGATTAACGTCAAATGCATTCATGTTTGCTTTGAACGTTAACATGTTTTCATAATGTTACATTAAATAGGGGAAAACATTTTACCTATAATAGAGCAGTTGAGAAAACATTTTCATCATCCTTTAGGAAAAATGTGGTTACTTGGCTTGAAATTAAGATTTGGATTTAGAATCAAAGCTTGTAAAATATCAAGATTGTTCTACGCAAGTGAGGGAAGCGACTACCGTTGTGGATGTGACTGCACTAGTTCAGAGCTGAATGATGAATGAATGAATTTTTTTTTTTTTTTTTTTTTTTGGGGGGGGGGGGGGCTGGAGCCAGTCCCTGTTAGGGCAAAAGGCTTAATGTAGAATAGAGCTTTTGGTTTTAACAATGCTCCAACTACGATCGTCTGGAAGACATATAATGTCATGTCGACCTATTTCTAAAATCTTGAATAAATCTCATATACCTTATTCCAAAGAGTAATGATTCTGAACTTGATGATTAGAAGGGAAGTGCTTTTACACTGTCCTTATTAGTTTTGTTAAGGAAGATAGGGTAGATCTTTAAGCTAAAAGTTTACCGTAAAGGTTCACTTCCATTTTAGATGACCTTCTACCTTTGTATAGCTATGATTGTTATCGAACTCTCTTGACATTTAGGAAGACACAGCTAAGAATAAACTACACTGGATTTCACCGAACCGGATTCTGGAATCTCTATCTACACTGCTACTAATTCAGACGAGAAAGGACTTTTTTTTTTGGGGGGGGGGGGGGCAATATTGAAGTTATCTACTGTACGTACTTATAATGTACAGTGTTTGCATGAGAAATGGCACTACCCAAGACTAGCGAACAATGGTTTGAATTTGGAGTGTCCTTCTAGAAAAATTGCTTACCGCTAGAGAGTCCTCTTCTACCCTTGCCAAGAGGAAAGTATCCACTGAACAATTACATTGCAGTAGTTAACCCCTCAGAAGAAGAATAAAGAGTAAAGAAGAATTTTCGGTTATGTTAGTGTTTTCAGGTGTATGAGGAAAGTGTACGTGCAGGCAAAGGAAAAAATGTGCCATTAAAGGTTTAAAGGTCGCTCATGAATGGCAGAGGAAAGGACAGTGACATTGCCCTAGCAAGCAGAACAATGCCCTAGAGACTGACCATATATTATATGATCAGCGACCAAGCCTCCTCTCCACCTAAGCTGGGAACTGGGAGGGCCAGGCAGTGGCTACTGATGACTCAGCAGATAGAACTATATGCTCCCCCAAACACCCCAACTTTAGCTCACAAGGATGGTAAGGTTGCAAACACTAATGGCACTAACGAGTCTGAGCGGGACTCGAACCCTCAACTGGCAAACACCAGGCAGAGACGCAACCAATCAGGCCACAACAAGAGAGGAATCCAACAGAGTACTATCCAGCCAGTCAAAGGATCCAAAACCTCTCAAGCAGTAGAATTTTTAACGCCTTTATGAAAATCCTACAATTAAGATACTAAGAGAAAATTTTACAGCTGAATCTATTTCATTCTAATTAACAAATATCGTATGATGTTTTCAGAAATTCACGGACTAGAAAATTGAAAAAGAAATATAGAACAGTACGGTGGCAAATAAATATCGAATTCTAGGTATAATCTAAAAAAAAAAGAAACAATAGGAAGTGGTTTCCCAATGCAATCAACATCGATAAATTCGAGTGATGGCATGCAGATTAAATGCAAGTCAATGGATATCCAAGCTCCGGGACTGAGCTTTGCCATTTGTTTACATGAAACGAATATGTAACTCGTATCTGCGTGTGCAAAAAAAAAAAAAAAGGGGGGGGGGGGTATGAAGGTTTCCTTGAACTCTAGAACCGGACAAGGTCTTATTTTATTTGATTGAAATCAGGATTCTATGATACTTTTATTTCAAAGTTAATGCTACGGAAATATACTCTGTTAAAAAGAGCCACACGTTGGTATTATACTATGACTATTTAGGTTTATCGGTTGATATTCTTTACACTTGAGGCATATAAGATTTTTTTATATATAAATGAAATAGAAAATAAGGAATAAAAGATGATTCGTTTGAAAAAGCTGATCATGATATAACACAAGTAATGGTTCCTTCAAAGAATAATAAAATTTTATTCCTATTGATAAAAAGACAAATCAGATGAAATGGCTAAAGTATTTGAATGCAAAGAGATTTCCATGTTATCAATAACCAAGCAAGAGTTCAATTTACATGAAATAAGAGTTCAATAGAGACGAGGCTGGCGCGAAATCGCGAGTCGTAGATAAGAACAATAAAGATGCATCACATCCGGGACTTTGAGGGAATCGGAAAAAATGCTTTGGAAGACACGAGGCGAATTGTGGGATCGGGTTTACTTGTCTAGTTAGGAGAGCGGAAGAGAATAAATTTTAAGTGAATTGGTATAAAAGTAATAGGATAAGTGAGGGGAGGAAAACCAAAGGTAAAAGTAAGATTTGAAGATAATCTATGTTGTAAGTGTGATACGATGCTTTTAAAAGTATGAAATGTTATTGCCTGGTTTATGCATATAAATGAACGTGATATACTCTCTCTCTCTCTCTCTCTCTCTCTCTCTCTCTCTCTCTCTCTCTCTCTCTCTCTCTTGTTATTATTCACGGTTTGCAAAAATATTCCGCTTTCAGTTTATCATTACCTCTAATACTATTAATTGATATGTGGTATATCAGACAATATATATATATATATATATATATATATATATATATATATATATATATATATATATATATATATATATATATATATATATACAGTACTCTCTATGCATTTCTATTGAATATCTTAGTTTTACTCAAAATCATTTTCAGCCCTTCATTTATCCTTTCTCTATTGAAATATATCAATTAATGTGTGTGATCTGTCATATATAACGTCTAAATATTTAGGTAGGCACAAACATGCTCACACGCACACCCTCTCCCCCCTACTCAAGGGACTGGGAGAGCTGCGCGTGACCGGAAAGATACACACAAACACACACACACACACACACACACACACACACTCATATATATATATATATATATATATATATATATATATATATATATACATGTATATATATATATATATATATATATATATATATATGTATATATATATATACATATATATATATATATATATATATATATATATATATATATATATATAATTTATATATGTATGTATATATAACCAGACTCTTGCTCTTTATTATACTATGTAGGGGAGATATATATTTTCGTGCAGATGTTTATGAAGGAATTACAAGATTTTCGACCATGGCTCTTCAACCCTCACCACGATCCAGCATCCGATCCTGTACTGACAGCAGAAACTGCCTCCCGTAACAAATAAACAAATTACAAGATGGGTGCATGTTTGTCAACAAAACAAAAGCAACATCAATAAATAAATCATATTAGTAATGGATTTGCTTCTTGCGAAAATTCTAACATTTCAAGTTTGTTAATATATCAAACAAATAAATTTAGAGGACACAAATATGACTCTTTGTTTCTTAAATAAATTATAGTATTCCCTTTTGTATTACAAATGATCTATCGAATAAAAAATCCGAATTTTCCTACAAAATAAAATTTTACGAATAATTTACAGCAATTAAGATCACTCATTTTACCATGATTGTTTTCATTGTGATATTGATTAATAATATATCATTCGAAATGTTGAATTCTATGTCTATGATTATATTTTGAAAAAAATATGAAATATCACTGAAAGAAAACTAACATAATCAAGTCTCTAGCTATATAAACCATCTAACTGTTCATCCCATCGTACCAAAATATAGATTACATATGAAATTTGAGGATTTTGGTTCAAAACAAACTTCTAACATAATATAATTCACAACTTCGAACAAAATATTTACTTGTTTTTGAGAGAATCTTATAACTTGTCCTAACACCAGCTCATAACAGGCTTGAAAATTTTCAAAATATTTACATTATGTTGTCATATTGGTATTTAATTTCAAAATATTTGAAGCGAACGTTTGTTGTCTTCCAAGATCCTTGTTTACCATATTTCTTAACGAATTTTTGTTTTATCCATTGTTTATAAAACCAAATGGAAACGATATGTAAAAATATTGAAATTAAATCGAAGCATAAAACTAAGTAAATTAAATCTTTTTATTCATAATAGTGAAATAAACTAAATTTAAGATTAAAATTAAGAAAATTAACAAAGGTTATTTATAATTTAACTGTAACTATATAAACAAAACACAGATCTGGACCTGAATATAACTCCAACATTTGATGGACGGATATAGCTATTAATTACGATTTTGTTGAAGAAGGAATGAGAGGAATTTCTCATTATCCAAAGAGAACATAATCACATAAAACAGCATCATCCTCCATCTGCACTAATTCCATTGCCTGGGATTCTCCAAATATCATTCAACGAGGTTACTCGTTAAAGCTTACAAATTACCCCAAAAGGTTTAGAGTCAGACATCATTAATTAACTTGAGTTATTTGAGGTGAGTGCTTTTCTCTGAAGAAAAATATATAACATATCTTTGGTAATGAAATGAAGAACGCTTCTTCAAAAGGAGAGAGAGAGAGAGAGAGAGAGAGAGAGAGAGAGAGAGAGAGAGAGAGAGAGAGAGAGAGAGAGAGGAGAGAGAGAATGTTTGAAATGCTTACGTTCTAATCCCGTAAATAATTATGTTCCTAAACGCCGCTTAGGCCACATTTGAAAAATATCTAATAAATAAGAAACAATTAACTAAATGAAAAAAAAAATAAGAAAAAACAATAGTGCGAAAGAGTTTCGTATTTCGTAATCTTTTGGTGTCTTAATTGTGACCATGTTGAGGCTAAATTTTAATATTTCCCTTTCAAACCCTTCGTTAACTTAGATGTTCTCTTCCTAAAATGTAAAATGATCTTTTCTCTTTAAATTGTGGTATGAAACATAAGAATGTGGATGTGAAAAATATTAAATTATTTCTTTTATTAGTGCATTAAATATTGTTAAGAGGATACCCAAAATTGGTGAAATATAGGTTAAGAATATTAGTTCCTTCGAGATTTTAAGAAATAAAATAATTAGGCAATTCTCAACCAACCAGGATATCCATCGTAGAAGACTTCTTTCCTACAAAGTTTATTATCAGAATAATATCTGAAGGTCTTCATAGAAGGTAAATTTGAAGAACAAAGGCCTGGAACAAGGAAAAAGAAGTCAATGAGCTGAAGGGAAGTGAGAATGTACTGAGAGCTAAAAAGAGGTGTCCATGAATAGAAAAACATGAAGGGTGACTAATCCATGTAAGGACCTGCCTTGAGGCAGAACACTATGGTTGTAGTAGTAACATCTCCACACAAACATACAGGCACACACACAATAGTCAAACATAATGCAATATTCTTTACATCACCTGCCCAAATATTAATCGCGTTTCATTTTCTTACTTCTATCGCAGTTCGCCTCCGGTCGCCTTAGTGATCGCTGAGGTAGCAGCAATAGGGGATTCAGCATATGAAGCTTCATTTGTGGTGGATAACG
>NC_090735.1:49284602-49287102 GCF_036898095.1 Palaemon carinicauda
CTTACTTGGATACCTAATTGAGTTATGAAAGGATTGTAATTAACCACTGGTAGTAGTAAATAAAAAAAATGTCTAGATCCAAAATATCCCTCGTTTTTCCTATAGCAAACCCGTCTGTCATTGAGATAACATACTGAGGTGACAGACCCTTAACCCAGAAACCAATGGTAGCATCTTGGCCTAGTTGACAACACAGCAGATTAATTCCGAAAGTAATTAAAATCTCTTTGGAGGAAGGATGGAACAATAATTCTCTCTGGAAAGCAATTAAAATCTCATCACGGAATTCAGATGGAAATTATTTTAATCACCAGCACTGATTATTAATTGTTGATATGAATTTATCATTATTATTATCTTTTTTCTTTTGACAATGATTCCGCCATCGATTGTCTCCGTTGAGGTGACACTAGTGTACAGATTAATCAATCAATTATTACATCAGTTAGTTAATCATAATTAATTAATTAATCATAATCATAATTGCGTATGACATATTAAATCACTTAATCATTTACCTCAGGAAACAGCGACAACCTTTTATTAATGGTTACAAACACGAAAGATATGTCAATTACCAAATAAATAAATACACAAATAAATCATTAATATATAGATAAGTAAATAAAAAGAGGTGAGATGCATTATGACGAAGGTCCCTCTCGCGTACAGACAGAAGCAGTCTCATAACGTTGCCCAAACTACGGTCTCCTGACATCTTTTCATAAGGTCGTAAACCCTCTATTAATACTCTCCCAATTTTCTTTGGGAGAGACGCAATCTAGTCTCGAGACACTAGCGCCGGAAACTCTCTTTCTTTGTAAAGATTGCTTCCGAAGAGCTGGCAGAAAATCAGCCTTTTGGATGGATTCACATCTCTATTGCAATTGATAGTTTTACATTATTATTATTATTATTATTATTATTATTATTATTATTATTATTATTATTATTATTACCTTCGCCAAAAGGTTATATTTTAATAGGCATGTATCTATTTATTTGTTTGTATATTTTCAATGTTTGTGATTCGCATAACACAAAAACTATTAGACCGAATCTCATGAAATTTGGTGGCATAATTGGCCATGATCTAAGGACAACTTTGGCAGTGATCTGGTCAAAGTTCAGGGTCACGGTCAAGGTAACAAAAAGGTTAAAAACGTCTTTTTGTTATATCGTAATCAATTTCTATAAGATTTGCATGAAATTAGTGTAAAAATTTTCATAATTCAATTGCCTATGGGTACCCTGACACTTGCACGACTTTTTGCCACGAATTTGTCGTGGCAGGTCGTGACATTTTGTGGCATGAACTGGGAGATCAAAAAACAAAAACAAAAATTACCTCAGAATCACAGCTGACCTGTCCACATTGACACGAACTGGTACGACGAGTTCACACATACTGTAGTTTGCGCACTTCCCGCATCGTCCCGGAGAGTTCACGAACAGTTCGCGCATAGTTCACGACCCAGGCACGAAATTTTGTCGTGACCAAAATTTTGAACATTTCAAAATTCTCGTCACGACATGCCACGATGTCACGACGGGTTTACGAACACTTCACGCCAGTTCACGACTGGAATCGTGACAATGCGTGCCACAAATTCGTGCAAGTGTCAGCCAGGCTTATCTTATGATTTGAGAGTGATTGGGTCAAAGGTCAAGTTCAAGGTAAAAAGCGTATTTTTTGCTATATCGTGGACAATCTTACATGATTTTAATTAATCTAGTGTCAATATGTGCATAATTCCACTGCCTATCTTGCGATATATACACTAACATGATTGGGTCAAAGGTTAAGATCAGAAAAGGTAAAAAACGTCTTTTTTTTCTATATCGTGATAATTTTTTTTTTCCGATTTGCATGAACTAATTTCAAAATGCGCTTAATTCAATTGTCTATTTTGGGATAAGGATCCAGAGAGGTTCTTCTCAGGATCCTGCTTGTGATACACAACATGATATAGTAACGTCATTACCCTTGTTAGAGGCTGGGGTTCAAAAACTTGCAAAAACTACAAGCTTCGGCATTACGCAGCAAATGGCATCCGATTGGTTTGCATACCCATGGTAACAAATGTGGGCTTGGAGAAGGTATGTGCTCAACCGAGTACCAGTTCAAGTTGTTGATATAATCAAAAGATTTCAAATCATACATTTTTGTCTAATCAAAACGAAGTGTAAAATAAACGTGATTAGTGGGGGGGGGGGGACTGGTTATTCTGAGATAATAACCGAAGGATTTCATTAGCATTGAAAGTGATATAAAATTCAATTATTACAAAGGAAAAACATAATGAAATTAAAAATCTAATCTTTTCTAAAACTGTTACTTCAAAAACAAATGCAACCGGTTTTAGTTCACTGTAGGACAAAGACCTCGGACATGTCCGTATTCATGTCTGGGGTTTAGCCATTTTATCACCATGCTGACCATTGCGCATTGGTATTGATGGGTGTTTTCAGTCTGATCGCTAACAGAAAACCAACCTAG
>NC_090735.1:49292102-49297102 GCF_036898095.1 Palaemon carinicauda
CATTGGTGACCCCGGAAGTCGACTCGCTCCTCCCGCCTACCACCCCCCCTCGCCCCTCCATCGTTGGTACCATGGAGGACTCTACGGAAGTTATTGCTGCGACTCCCCCACTTTCATCATTCCCCAGCGGAGAGGCGTTTGCTTGGTTTCAGCGCGCAGAAGTCCAGTTTCGCATCAGGGGCGTGACTCGCTCAACCACCAAAGCAGATTATGTTCTCACGGCGATACCGAGGACACCTTCCCGGAAATATCCGCTGGCTTTTTTGAACAAGGAGACACCCCAATAGCGTATGACGCCCTCAAAACATACCTTCTGCAGCAGTACTCGCCGTCAACAGCCGCCCGTATAGCAAAGCTTTTTCAGCTCTCGCAACAACTGTTCGGGGACCAAAGGCCTTCGCTCGCCCTCAGGGAAATGACCAGTATCGCTCGCCTGCAACCTGCCGCAGACGGCTCTCCTCGTGAGGTGAACCTACTTCGTGCCCTTTGGATACGCCGTTTACCCGGACCTATACACGCTGCCATACTCGATGTCGATAGTTTACCCATAAAGAACTTGATGACCAAAGCCGACGCCCTTATGGACAGCCACTTCAAGACCTCCATCAACGCCTCCACCCCAGACGAAGAGGACGCCTATTCAACGTCACCCGAAGCTGACGTGAAGGCCATAGGACATACACGCCTACCCCGTGACGTGCCGAAGCGGCGACAAAGCCACCCACCACCCGCCACTCGCTCGCGCCCCAACCAACGACTTCTACAGCCACTTACTACCTCCCATTCGCCGCAGTTTTGCTACTATCACTTCAGATTCGGGGCAACCGCGAAGAAATGTGCCAAGGATTGTCAGTGGCCAAAAAACGTGTAAGTAGGCCATCGCTCGTGGCGGTGGCCTCCCGTGTTTCTAATCTTTTCTTTTTACATGATGCAGGAACGGGCGGGCGATTTTTGGTAGACACGGGTGCTTGTCGTTCTCTTTTGCCAAGGGAACTCTTCAGGACATGATGTAGTCTGTCTACGTCTGCCGACGTCCGCTTGGTAGCTGCCAACGGATCTGCGATACCCACCTACGGTTACGAGAACCTCACATTATCATTCGGAATCGGTAAATTTAATTAGAAGTTTCTCGTTGCTGACATCACATTGCCAATCCTCGGTGCGGATTTCCTCTCTCATTTCCACCTTCTGGTCGATGTCGCCCACCGACGATTGGTCAACGCAGACTCGTACTTGTCGACACCTCTTCAACCCGCCCCTTCCAACCTCGCTCACCACATCAGCGCACCCACGGATGCCTACGCCCACCTCCTCACGTCGTACCCAGAACTTCGCCAAATGCCCACGGCTCCTGCCAAGCAGGGTATTTATCACCATATCAAGACGACGGGACCACCAGTCTTTGCAAAATTCAGACGTCTGGCACTGGAACGATTGGAAGCCGCCAAACAGACGTTCGCTGAATTGGAGGAAATGGGCCTTTGCCAAAAGGCCTCCATCCCATGGTCATAGTTCATTTTGTGCTTGTATCTTTGCTCTCCCCTCGCACTAAAAAGAACCTGAAAAAACATGTCTTGTTTCTCCTCTGTAACAATGTCTGTTTTTTTTAACATGAAAATTCTTGTTGCCTTGAAATTTTGTATATAAAAGAGAGTGTTCTATAATAAAGTCACTCAGTTTTTTCAACTTGCCTTTGAGTCACAACCTTCTCTCGGTCAGTCACATTGGTGACCCCGGAGTGACTTTATTAT
Organism: Palaemon carinicauda; assembly: GCF_036898095.1. NCBI lineage: Eukaryota > Metazoa > Arthropoda > Malacostraca > Decapoda > Palaemonidae > Palaemon > Palaemon carinicauda. The sequence goes on from NC_090735.1 coordinate 49,293,854, forward strand.
AGAACACTCTCCTTTATATACAAAAGTTCAAGGCAACAAGAATTTTCATGTTCAAGAAACAGACAATGTTAAAGAGGAGAAACAAGACATGTTTTTTTTCAGGTTCTTTTTAGTGCGAGGGGAGAGCAAAGATACAAGCATAAAATGAACTATGTACGAACGTGCGACACACGGTTGGTACACCATAATATCTTGATAACAAGTTAAAAGTTACTTGCTTGCTCTTAGAGTGGAAACTAAACAAAGTATGCAAGCTATGGGCTATTACACTAATGGCAGCCCGTAACCATAAGTTGAAGAGAACAAAGTTCACTTCCAAAAGATTCACTCACATATCAACACATAATGTATGCAAATTACTTTTCTGGAAATCTCTAGGGATTTCTTTAAACTCTGAAAAATTACATTTCTAAGTTTATAACCAAATTATACTTACAATAGCTTATAACCAAATTGTACTTACAATAGCTTATAACCAAATTGTACTTACAATAGCTTATAACCAAATTGTACTCACAATAGCTTATAACCAAATTGTGCTTATAATATAGTTTATGACTATTTTAAGGTTTAAATGCCACTCATGAACGGCAGAGGCAAGGGACAGTAACAATGCCCTAGAGAATGACTATAGATTCTTATGATCAGTACCCAAAATCCCTCTTCCCACAAGCTAGGACCAGGAGGGCTAGGCAATGGCTGCTGATGACTCAGCACGTAAATCTACAGGTTTCCCCCAAAAACCCCCTTACCTCCCATGGATGGTGAGGTTGCAAACACTACAAAAAACTATCGAGCTAGATCGGAACTCTAACCCCAGTCCAGCAGAATGGTAAGCAGGGACGTTTCCAATATTGTGATTAACTTTCATTTAAAAAAAATCTTTAAAGCAAAATCTTTCGGTAGATCGCCTTTACTCGTTGGGCCAACACATCTTGACATCTTACTTGTGTGAAAGAAAACGACACTACTATCCTGCACCCAATTTTGTCTCAATAAACTTTTGGAATTCCAACACGCCCATAAAAACTAAAAGTTAAATTGGTCCTAACATGAGAACAGCCACATAAAGGAACAACTGGATGCTCTAGGATTTCCCCCGTAACGGCCACTGAGAGATCCAAGGCGCTCTCCCGAGAACTCTGTTATTGAGGCGTGAACAAGTATTCAACACGTTACAGATACTAAAGGCTACGCTGATGTGACCGTTAACACACTGTTAACACTTTTTGAACTTGCTAAGGATTAAGAAGTTTCTTTTGGGAAACAATTTTTCCTGCTCTTATCTTCTTGAATTTCTTTACTCTATATTTTGCTTAGGTATTTACGAAGATGGAACAAGCAACCTCATCATCATTATTATTATCAATATTATTATTTCTATTATTATTATTATTATTATTATCCTAGTTGGAAAAGGAGGACGCTATAAGACTAAAGTGTCCACAAGGGGAAAATAGAACAGTGAGGAAAGGAAACAAGTCAATAAATAAACTACAAGGGAAATAATGGCCAATTAAAACAAAATATTTTAAGAACAGTACCAACATTAAAATAAATCTTTTATATGTAAACTATGAAAAGAGTTATATGTAAGCCTGTTCAACATAAAAACATTCGCTGCAAGTTTGAACTCTTGAAGTTCCACCGATTTAATTACCTAATTAGGAAGATCATTCCACAACTTGGCCACAGCTGGAATAAAACTTCTAGAATACTAATGCTCCTGGGGGTGTGGTGGCCGATGTGATAACGTCCTTAACTGGTAATCGCCAGACTGGGGTTCAAGTCCCGCTCAAACTCGTTAGTTCCTTTAGCAGCTACAACATCACCATCCTAATGAGCTCAGGATGGGTGGTTTGGGGGAGCCTATAGGTGTATCTGCTGGGTCATCAGCAGCCATTGCCTGGCCCTCTTTGGTGGAGAAAGGGCTTAGGCGCTTATCATATATATATATATATATATATATATATATATATATATATATATATATATATACACATATATATAGTGTATATATATATATAGTGTATATATAGTGTGTATATATATATATATATATATATATATATATATATATATATATATATATATACACACACACACACATATATATATATATATATATATATATATATATATATATATATATATATATATATATGGTCAGTCTCTAGGGCATTGTCTTACTCCATAGGGCAATGTCACTGTCCCTTGCCTCGGCCATTCATGAGCGACCTTCAAACCTTTAAAAATTTAAACCACCAACATTCCCTTCTAAAGGATTAAGAAGATTCCAAAAATAAAACTGACTTAAAAAAATTATATATATATATATATATATATATATATATATATATATATATATATATATATGACAATCTCTCTAAACTTGCATCATTCACTAACATGAAACGTTCAACAGCTATCTACTCAAAACCCATAAAGGGTTTAAAGTTTATTTCAGAAGAAAAACCATTAAAAATATCCTAAAAATATATATCTAATATTCTCTACTGCATCAAATAATCTCTATTCCCTAAAACAACAATGATGAGACAACACCAATTTCTTATACATTTCTCATTATATAAGTATCTGGTATACAAACACAGTAATAAGATGAAACCAGATAATTTCCCAGGAGACATAACCCACAAAGAATAACCAAGATTACCTCTTCGATTCCACTACTTTCTGATTTTGGAAATAATCTCGAGTTATTTTCTGATTCATAATATATTACCTCCGCTCCGTGATCTAGTATTAGCACCTGACATTAAGGTCATTAAACCATTGGTCTCTAGTCTTGGGTAGCGTCATAGCCTCTGTACCATGGTCTTCCACTGTCTTGACATAGAGTTCTCTTGCTTGAGAGTACACTCGAGCACACTATTTTATCTGTTTATTTCCTTTCCACACTAGACTACTTTCACTGTTGGAGCCCTTGGGCTTATAGCATCCTACTTTCCCAACTAGGGTTATAGCGCAGCTAACAACAACAAAAACAACAACAACAACAACAACAAAACAACAATATTAATAATAATAATAAAAATAATAATAATAGGTGACATTATCAAAATAGAAGAAATAAATCATCTTTGTCGCTTTTGTCATTAGTCAAAGTAAGTAAAATAATTAATCGTCCGCCTTATCAATGATTACAATAGGAACTGATATTAATTTTGGTTATTAGTATTCAAGATGTACCTTGCATTTACAAACAAATGATGATGATTCAGAGAG
>NC_090735.1:49302102-49309602 GCF_036898095.1 Palaemon carinicauda
GATGAAATTGGCATGGAATATCATTCGTTTCTGTCGCCAATTATATTCTTTTTCATTCAATTAAATTTCCAGAAGAATATCTTCTAAAATTCAAACTAGTTTATCCAACAAGATATGGCGGACCACATGAAACATTTCTAATTTTACTCTATCACTCGACATCTACGAAACGTGAACCGAAGTGTAGTCCGTGTATCTACCGTTGAATCTGGTTCTAGCTTAGGTGGAAAGGTGGTATGTGCTACAGCCTATGTTCTGTTTCTTTTAGTTTTATACTGTCAAAAGTTGAGACCAAAGTATTTTTTTTTTTTGGGGGGGGAATTCAAAGTGTCATTTCTTTATATATATTTCAGTGCATGCAGTCCAGTTAATTATTTTATTTTCTTCCTTTTAAATATCATGCACATGGACGATGACATTAAAGAATGGCCTCCGTAGCCTATTTCTACGCCTCTGGTTTATCATCTCTTTCTCTCTACTTTCTTGAAGAATTTTAGCTATCGATTTGGTCAAAGCTTGTGATTCTTGATTCAATTTCTTCTCTTTTAGGCCTAAATCGAATAATAACAACAAGGTGGTCATCAACAAAAGGATAAAGTGTAAGTAAAATTAGCTACGGCACCTAAACAGGATCTCCAGATATAATCCACAAAACACAATGCAGGTATAATCACATCAAACGAACGCTTCCTAACCACCACCACCACCAAAACAACAACAACAACAGCAACAATAATATAACCATGAAATAAATAGTTTTGGAGTTTAACACTTTACACACAAATTTCATTTCGACTTTTTACGCTATATATATATATATATATATATATATATATATATATATATATATATATATATATATATATATATATATATGTATATGTATATATATATATATATATATATATATATATATATATATATATATATATATATATATATATGTATATGTATACATATATATCTATATATATATATATATATACGAGAGAGAGAGAGAGAGAGAGAGAGAGAGAGAGAGAGAGAGAGAGAGAGAGAGACTAACTTGTTAACCCTGGAACGGTACGGTGGGTCGTCCGCGACCCCGAGCGTCAAAAAAAAGAGGTTTTTCTCACGTGACTCACCCCCGTGACTGAATTTGTGGGTGATCGACCTGCAGTAGGTGTCTCGCCTACACGCTCTAGTAGTGTCCAGATGTGCATTGCTGTAGCTGTACTCCTTCCCCGATTTCTGAGACGCGTCGGGGTCGAGCCCGAGTTTACCCTTCTAAGGTAATTTGCATAATTATCAAAGTTATTACGTATTATGAAATTGTCGTAGAATGGTGCAACTTGTATAGGTTATCAGTTGTGGAAAGTCTTGGTGGATTGTTTGGCTACCATGTGCATGATTTTTTTTTTAGTTAAAATGTCGTTCATCACCACGAGGACCATTTTACCGCGAGTGCCCCTTTTTCATTTGTTTTAATTTTTTTGCCAAGTCATTTTTCCGTAAGATATTGCCAAATAGTGTTGTAAAACTTTTGCTTTTTTAGTGTTGGAAAGTGTGTCTAGATGATCTGGCTACCCATGCGTGACTTTTTTTTTTTTGTCAGATACGACGTAGTTATTGGTATATTGGGTATTTAACTGCGGTTGCCAATTTCTGTTTTTTTTCAATATTTGTAAAAATTTAGTACGTAGTAAGGAATTGCCGTATATTATTGCTTTTTTTTCATGTTTATGTGTTAGAAAGTGTGCCTTGATGGTTGGGCTAACACGTGCATGTCTTTTTTTTTATCTGAGATGCCATATATTAGAATGTTGGGCATTTTACCGCGAGTGCCCCTTTTTCATTTTTTTCATTTTTTTGCCAAGTAATTTTTCCGTAAGATATTGCCAAATAGTGTCGTAAAACTTTTGTTTTTTTTAGTGTTGGAAAGTGTGTCTAGATGATCTGGCTACCCATGCGTGACTTTGTTTTTGTCAGATACGACGTAGTTATATGTATATTGGGTATTTAACTGCGGTTGCCAATTTCTGTTTTTTTTAATATTTGTAAAAATTTACTACGTAGTAAGGAATTACCGTATATTATTGATTTTTTTTTCATGTTTATGTGTTAAAAAGTGTGCCTTGATGGTTGGGCTAACACGTGCATGTCTTTTTTTTTTATCTGAGATGCCGTATATTAGAATCTTGGGCATTTTTCCACGAGTGCCCCTTTTTATTTGTTTTGCATTTTTTTGCTTAGTCATGTTACCGTAAGGAATTGGCAAGTAGTGTCGCAAAACTTATATTTTTGTAGTGTTGGAAAGTGTTTCTAGATGATCTGGCTACCCATGCCTATTTTTTTTTAGCCAGATATAGCGTATTTATAGGTATGTGTTCGATTTTCCTGTGATTGCCATTTTTTCGTTTTTTCCCATTTCTTTCAAAATTACTACGTACTAAGGAACTATCACAGAGTAATGATTCATTTAGATGTTTATTTGTCGGAAAATGTGCCTTGATGGTTTGCCTAGCACGTGGCTGAAATTTTTTTTTTTTTCTGAAATGCGTATAATAAAATGTTGGCCATTTTTCCGCGAGTGCCCCTTTTTATTTGTTTTGCATTTTTTTGCTTAGTCATGTTACCGTAAGGAATTGGCTAGAAGTGTCGCAAAACATATATTTTTATAGTGTTGGAAAGTGTTTCTAGATGATCTGGCTACCCATGCCTATTTTTTTTTAGCCAGATATAGCGTATATATAGGTATGTGTTCGATTTTCCTGTGATTGCCATTTTTTCGTTTTTTCCCATTTCTTTCAAAATTACTACGTACTAAGGAACTATCACAGAGTAATGATTCATTTATATGTTTATTTGTCGGAAAATGTGCCTTGATGGTTTGCCTAGCACGTGGCTGAAATTTTTTTTTCCTGAAAAGCCATATATTAGAATGGCCATTTTTCCGCGAGTGCCCCTTTTTTATTTGTTTTGCATTTTTTTGCTTAGTCATGTTACCGTAAGGAATTGGCAAGTAGTGTCGCAAAACTTATAATTTTATAGTGTTGGAAAGTGTTTCTAGATGATCTGGCTACCCATGCCTATCTTTTTTTTTAGCCAGATATGGCGTATATATAGGTATGTGTTCGATTTTCCTGTGATTGCCATTTTTTCGTTTTTTCCCATTTCTTTCAAAATTACTACGTACTAAGGAACTATCACAGAGTAATGATTCATTTAGATGTTTATTTGTCGGAAAATGTGCCTTGATGGTTTGCCTAGCACGTGGCTGAATTTTTTTTTTTCTGAAATGCGTATAATAAAATGTTGGCCATTTTTCCGCGAGTGCCCCTTTTTATTTGTTTTGCATTTTTTTGCTTAGTCATGTTACCGTAAGGAATTGGCTAGAAGTGTCGCAAAACTTATATTTTTATAGTGTTGGAAAGTGTTTCTAGATGATCTGGCTACCCATGCCTATCTTTTTTTTAGCCAGATATGGCGTATATATAGGTGTGTTCGATTTTCCTGTGATTGCTATTTTTTCGTTTTTTCCCATTTCTTTCAAAATTACTACGTACTAAGGAACTATCACAGAGTAATGATTCATTTATATGTTTATTTGTCGGAAAATGTGCCTTGATGGTTTGCCTAGCACGTGGCTGAAATTTTTTTTTCCTGAAATGCCATATATTAGAATGGCCATTTTTCCGCGAGTGCCTCTTTTATATTTGTTTTGCATTTTTTTGCTTAGTCATGTTACCGTAAGGAATTGGCAAGTAGTGTCGCAAAACTTATAATTTTATAGTGTTGGAAAGTGTTTCTAGATGATCTGGCTACCCATGCCTATCTTTTTTTTTAGCCAGATATGGCGTATATATAGGTATGTGTTCGATTTTCCTGTGATTGCCATTTTTTCGTTTTTTCCCATTTCTTTCAAAATTACTACGTACTAAGGAACTATCACAGAGTAATGATTCATTTAGATGTTTATTTGTCGGAAAATGTGCCTTGATGGTTTGCCTAGCACGTGGCTGAATTTTTTTTTTTTTCTGAAATGCCGTATATTAGAATGTTAGCCATTTTTCCGCGAGTGCCCCTTTTTATTTGTTTTGCATTTTTTTGCTTAGTCATGTTACCGTAAGGAATTGGCAAGTAGTGTCGCAAAACTTATATTTTTATAGTGTTGGAAAGTGTTTCTAGATGATCTGGCTACCCATGCCTATCTTTTTTTTAGCCAGATATGGCGTATATATAGGTATGTGTTCGATTTTCCGGTCATTGCCATTTTTTCGTTTTTTCCCATTTCTTTCAAAATTACTACGTACTAAGGAACTATCACAGAGTAATGATTCATTTAGATGTTTATTTGTCGGAAAATGTGCCTTGATGGTTTGCCTAGTACGTGGCTGAAATTTTTTTTTTTTTCTGAAATGCCGTATATTAGAATGTTGGCCATTTTTCCGCGAGTGCCCCTTTTTATTTGTTTTGCATTTTTTTGCTTAGTCATGTTACCGTAAGGAATTGGCAAGTAGTGTCGCAAAACTTGTATTTTTATAGTGTTGGAAAGTGTTTCTAGATGATCTGGCTACCCATGCCTATCTTTATTTTTAGCCAGATATGGCGTATATATAGGTATGTGTTCGATTTTCCTGCGATTGCCACTTTTTCGTTTTTTCCCATTTCTTTCAAAATTACTACGTACTAAGGAACTATCACAGAGTAATGATTCCTCTAGATGTTTATTTGTCGGAAAATTTTGTTTACTTCTTTTTTGATTGAATATCATCAAATTTTTTTAGCTAAAATATTATATTGTTTTACATTTTTTTTTTCGATTTTATTTCCCTTCAAAAAAATTTTATAGTCGTAAAATAATCGACAATTATCCAGCAACCCACCATACAATTTTTATGCATATCCAAGAATAATTAGATTAGTAAATAACACCTTGAAATTGACATACCCTTCCTACATTTCAAGTGGCAGATTAGGGAGTCTGAGTCAGTGTGGTTGGCGGCCATTTTGTGGACATATCCGAAGCGTAAGTTGCCCTATCTATATATATTCTTGTTCCCTATAGAATTTGTGATATTTTGGTATGTTTTTACCTGCATAAATATCATATTATATATTAAATATATGTATTTTTTTGCGAAATTTCTAAGTACTCAAAAAATTACCTTTAGATATGGCCCCTGATATAAATGTAATTTACAAAATAATGAAGATTTTTTTACATATTTCTATTTTAGGATAACATATGTTTATTCCCTAAAAAAGTTAGCCACTTCCTATTTCATTTGGGTACCCGAAAAAATTCATGAAATTTGGATAAATTTTTTTGGCTAAAAAAAGTTACCCTTTTTTTCTCATTTCAGATCTTCACCTCCATGGGTCTGACTTCATCCAAAATACATCAAGATGTGTCCTAAACATTCAAGAATCAATTCCTAAAAGGATTTGTGTATATATGTATAAACTTTTTTTTATGAATTTTTATGTAAGGTCTTTTTTTTCTACTTAATTTTTTAAAATATTTATAATAAATAGTTTTTCTGCAGATGAGTAGTATTTATCTTTACAGTTGTTTTAAGCATTCATTGAAGTTTTTTTTGGCAAAAGAAAAAAGGAGGTTACTGCAAAAACTGATTTTTCAAGAATTTTTTTTGGCGTCGGGGTCGCGCGCGTCCGAGTATACCCTTAAAGGGGTGTCCGAGGAGCGTACCTATCCAGGGTTAATACTCCATACGTAACACAGCTCCACTCATTCCTAAACACTCAAACAACCGAGTTTTCTCTCTCGTTGTCGCCATATCATCCATCAATACATACGAGGTACGAGTTCGTAAGGTTGGGGGGGGGGTTTTGAGAGCCTTTCCATTCCTTCTTGTTGCCGCTATCTGTCTTTCTGATCGGAGACAGCCTGTCCGTTTACAAAGGCAGCTAGTAATGGCTCCTGTGATCCTCCGCTCTTACAAGGACCATCCTCTCCTGACGTCACCGCCAAACCGTCCTCATTAAAATGACAAATGGCTTCGTATCCGGTTGCTCGTGAGATTCGCTAAGGGTTTCGTTTTCGCTACATTAAAAAGTCTTAAAAAATTAGAGCGCATATTCTTTTTTTCCCAAAAGACGAAACAAGGAGGAACATGAGAGCTATTATAAAAAAAAAAAAAAGTAAAACCATTCTGTCGTGGCCGCTGAGACGATTTCTATTCCCCTGTACAGCGTACCGATGTCAAAATAATTCGACCACTTTAAGGAAAAATGAACACTGCGGTTAGAGATGAGCCATCCAAACTGAGTTTGACTAATGCTAGCCGTTAATGACAGATGCCATTCCCCAGGGTATGCCCAGTGTGCATCCTCACCTTTTTCACTAATCTCACTGGATTACAAGATTAAATCTGCTCTCTCTCTCTCTCTCTCTCTCTCTCTCTCTCTCTCTCTCTCTCTCTCTCTCTCTCTCTCTCTCTCTCTCTCCTGTTATTCTTGTCAAGCATACAGTATATATTTCACTAGGCACACTGTTAAATAAGCGTAATTTTAATCGGACATTATCCGTAAAAATATACTGTTCTTAGCCGTAATTCAGTAAAATACTGGAGAGGATAATTTTTACCCTACCCTGTTATCTTATTACGGGTTGATGATCATAATATCACCACTTAACGTCAATATCTCCGTTCATTAGATGGTAACTGCCTGGCAACATTTATTTCTGGATTTTTACCGGTTTTCGGCATATTTTTAACAGTGTAAGGTATTAATTTCTATAAGGATAATTACAACCCAGTACATTTCCCCAAAAATCATAATCCCAGGATATTTGCCAGTTTTATCCTACCGTCTTAATATGACTCGGACAGAAGGTAAGTTTGAAATCCGATTGACCTGTCCTTGGAGGTCTCAAGGGTAAATTTATGTAGCAAATATCAGCGAACCATATTGAATCCCTTGGATGGTTGATCTTGGGTTATGAAATGTAGTGTTTGAGACTGACTCTACGGGCCGACCAAGGGAAAGGCCCGTGCCAACAAGAAGAGTTGGCTGTAATACTCCACGAACGAACAGTGAGTGTATTATCTAGCAAACATAAACCATGGAAACATCTCCCAACCGTATTCTCCGTCCCAATGCCAGGGAAATAGTACACAGTGTGTACAAGTATTTCAGTGTGACGGGCCGAGAGAGGAGTTGTGAAATCAAAGGCAGATTGGAAACGACTGAGTTATATATTAAGGAACACTCTTCTTTATATACAAAACCTCAAGGCAACAGGACATAACATGTTCGAGAGACAGACAATGTTCAGAGCAAAACAGCAGACATGAATTTTCATGTTCGTTTGAGTGCGAGGGAAGAGCGAAGATACAAGCATATTATATACAAAAGGAATTATGTACAATTGTGTAACACACGGTTGGTACATGGCTCCCCCTCTAAAAATGACATACTGAACATGTTAAATAGGTGCCCTGAATCTGGAGAGGTAGTAGTAAAAACTGCGCCGATTAGCGGCAGTGAGTGGCT
>NC_090735.1:49314602-49324602 GCF_036898095.1 Palaemon carinicauda
GCCCTATTGCCTATATTACAATCTCCATCAGCTGTTTAACTATTTGGTATTCACTCCAATACCGGTGTCACCAGAGTGGCAACGAACCGCCGTCCAACAGATTACGAGACAAAGACGATTACAACATGCTACGGCAATCCGTAGAATTGTATATATGCATGTGAAGTAAAAGCATAAAATGGCAGTGGCTTTTCAGAAAAAAAAAGCAGTTGACATGCTGGAGCCCACCTACATAGAATCGTTACTTTATCTTTTGGTTTGCTCATGAATTCAAACTCTTGATGATGAGGTGACAGCTATTACGATTGTATTCTCTCTCTCTCTCTCTCTCTCTCTCTCTCTCTCTCTCTCTCTCTCTCTCTCTCTCTCTCTCTCTCTCTCTCTCTCTCTCTATATATATATATATATATATATAATATATATATATATATATATATATATATATATATATATATATATATATATATATATATATATATATATATATATAGAGAGAGAGAGAGAGAGAGAGAGAGAGAGAGAGAGAGAGAGAGAAAGTCTTTACGTCAAGAAACACCAGTGTTTCTAGACAGAATCAATCTTGCAAAATGTCGAAAATACTAAACTTCCTTTCCGTCTGTGGCAGCAAATTCTTCAGAAATACTTTTCTCCGTTTTTTCTTCCCGGAAATTCCAGACCAATCCTCCGACACTGACGTCAGATCTGGTCATTTATGTTTTCTTTGTATTTTATGTATCAGATTTCTGGAATGTTTTCGAAATGGTGAGAGGAGATTAAGGTTCCGGACTATATTTCGTCTATGAAATACATGAATTGGAAACTCTCTCTCTCTCTCTCTCTCTCTCTCTCTCTCTCTCTCTCTCTCTCTCTCTCTCTCTCTCTCTCATACATGACTCCATATGTATGTCCACTTTTCTCTCACCTAAAGTTGCTGTTTTCTGCACAAATATTAAACAAAAAGCTCCTCACAGCCTCATACTTTATATAAATTCTCATATAACATCCACATGCCAGACTCATTCCCATTTGCGTAGTACTTCTACATTTTCTTATTTATAATATATTCTAACTGCAAATAGAAAGAGAAATTTGTTATGGCTATTCGCTTTTCTATGGAAGCACATTGACCTCAAACAAAAAAGATAAACTGACAAATCCTTTGCCAAAAGAAGGGTTCATATAACTTAAAAAAAATGAACATTAGAAGTTTGTCAGATAATATAAAAAATAAAATATATTACGAATGTTTATAACTTTTCTCAGGCCGTTCTATAGGAATCACAAGGTCGGTTAACAAATTTAAGAATAAGAATGTCCACACCTTTAAAAGGCTATATTTTATCGTTAGTTTTTACATGAAGTATGCGTAGGTAAGTCAAGATTAGAGCAAATAACCTTTGAAAATATTACAATGAAAAGAGCGAGATTCAAATGAGGAAGGAAACTCAATTGTTTATTTGCATTTGTCGTACGAATAATAAAAATCGAACCACCCTTATTTTATCGCAAAGAAAATGGGACGGACTGCTGAACAAGAACTAAAATATAAGAGTAAATAACCAGGTGCCTCCCATTTTAAATTCGAGAGTTTCGGCAGTAAGCTCATAAAAAGCTTTAAAGGTCACTCATTAAGAGTAAGAGAAATAATAAATCGATCAAAATTTTCCTTATAAATAACTATTTCCAACGATTATCGGAAATATGTATACCGCATTGGAATAGGAACTATGAAGAAATTGATGTAAAAAAGGGAGTAACCGTATTATTTAGTTTAATTTATCTCCAGTTACTGGCTACTTTCCTCTTAGTAAGGGTAAAAGAGACTCTTTAGCCATGGTAATCCGGTCTTCTAGGAGAAGGACACTCCAATATCAAACCCTTATTCTTTAGTCTTGGGTAATGCCATAGCCTCTGTACCATGGTCTTCTACTGTCTTGGGTTAGAGTTCTCTTGCTTGAGGGTATATCCGGGCACACTATACTTTCTAATTTCACTTCCTCTTGTTTTGTAAAAAGTTTTTTTATATTTCATATAGGAAATACTTATTTTAATGTTGTTATTGTTCTAAAAATATTTAATTTTTCCTTGTTTCCTTTCCTCACTAGGCTATTTTCCCTGTTGTAGCCCCTGAGCTTATAGCATCCTGATTTTCCAACTTGGGTTGTAGCTTAGCAAGTAATAATAATAATAATAATAATAATAATAATAATAATAATAATAATAATAATAGCAGTAATTTTTTTTGCGCAAAACCTTTTCTCAATGCCACTATCTTCTGATGGTGATTTTAGGGAAGCTTTCAGCTCAAGGAATGCCAATTTGATTCAGTAGTTAGAAAAGGAAATTGTCCCGAATGATGTACAATTCTCCGAAATTACCTTTTGTAAAGGGAAACGGCTTCATGGTTGAAAAGATCAAGAAAAGCCAAACACGAATCTATTTAACTTACTCGATTCCACCGAGAAAATCCATCGTTTCAGCGCGAATTTCCTACCAAAGGATCGTCTTCAGATTACGACCAAACATTGGCGCTCGGGAAATTACTGGATCCGGTCCTACCCTCAGGCCACCACTCCAATCTTCGTTAAGGCGTCTATGGATAGTTAAACCAGTAATAACACACGCCATACTCTTTTCTCAGAGTAATGGAATCGTTTCCATTCGCCTGCTCCGATCATGTCTCGTACCATAGTTTCGCGATTTCACAACTCTGAGAGGAATTGGTCATTTGCTGTTTCTCGTGATGGTGTTTCAGGTAGCGGTATTTATTTAGCGATAAAGGGGAAATTCCCTCTCGAATGGTGTTTGGAGGAAGATATCGCAAAGGTTTACTATTACTCCGCAAGATTGAACTAGGAAAGAAGGGTCTTCTCGTAGGGCGTTTGTCTATGAGGGTTTTCTCTTGGCTGAAGGAAAGGGTTCTTATTGGTGAGATTTGGGAGCAGGAAAAACTTATAATTCCTTACATAAGATGTATATTTCATATTTTATATACTAACGAGCATCTCTCTCTCTCTCTCTCTCTCTCTCTCTCTCTCTCTCTCTCTCTCTCCTTTTGAAGCAACTCTGTTCATCTCATTACCAAAACTATATTTTGTTTTCCTTGAGATAACACTGAGGTGACAGACCCTTAACCCAGAAACCAATGGTAGCATCTTGGCCGAGTTGACAGCACAGCAGATTAATTCCGAAAGTAATTAAAATCTCTTTGGAGGAAGGATGGCACAATAATTCTCTCTGGAAAGTAATTAAAATCTCTTTGGAGGAAGGATGGCACAATAATTCTCTCTGGAAAGTAATTAAAATCTCATCGCAGAGTTCAGATGGAAATTATTTTAATCACCAGCACTGATTATTAATTGTTGATATGAATTTATTATTATTATTATTATTTTTTCTTTTGACAATGATTCTGCAACCAATTGTCTCCGTTGAGGTGACACTAGTAGGCAGATTATTCAATCAATTATTATATCAGTTAGTTAATCATAATTAATTAATTAATCATAATTAATAATTATAATCATAATTCCGTAACACATATTAAATCACTTAATCGTTTACATCAGGAAACAGCAACAACCTTTTATTAATGAATACAAACACGAAAGATATGCCAATTACCAAATAAATAAACGCACAAATAAATCATTAATAAATAGATAAGTAAATAAGAAAAAGATGAGATGCATTATGACGAAGGTCCCTCTCGCGTAAAGACAGAAGCAGTCTTATAACGCTGCCCAAACTACGGTCTTCTGACATCCTTTCATAAGGTCGTAAACCCTCTATTAATACTCTCCCGATTTTCTTTTGGAGAGACGCAATCTAGTCTCGAGACACTAGCGCCGGAAACTCTCTTTCTTTGTAAAGATTGCTTCCGAAGAGCTGGCAGAATATCAGCCTTTTGGATGGATTCACATCTCTATTGCAATCAATAGTCTTAAATTATTATTATTATTATTATTATTATTATTATTATCATCACCGTCGCCAAAAGGTTATATTTTAATAGGCGTGTATCTGTTTATTTGTTTATATATTTTTCATGTTTGTGATTCGCATCACTCAAAAACTATATGACCGAATCTCATGAATTTGGTGACATAATTTGCCATGATCTAAGGACAATTCAAATAGATTTTGGCATTGATCTGGTCAAAGTTCAGGGTTACGGTCAAGGTAACAAAAAGGTTAAAAAGGTCTATTTGTTATATCGTAATCAATTTCTATAAGATTTGTATGAAATTAGTGTAAAAATTTTCATAATTCAATTGCCTACCTTGTGACTTGAGAGTGATTGAGTAAAAACCGTCTAATTGTTATATCGAGGACAATCTTATATGATTTTAATGAATCTGGTGTCAACATGTGCACAATTCCAGTGCCTATCTTGTGATATATACACTAACAAGATTGGGTCAAAGGTTAGGATCAGAAAGGTAGAAAACGTCTTTTTTTTTTATATCGTGATAAATTTTTTTTTTCCGATTTGCATGAAACTAATTTCAAAATGCACTTAATTCAATTGCCTATTTTGGGATCAGGATCCAGAGAGGTTCTTCTCTGGATCCTGCTTGTGATACACAACATGATATAGTAACGTCATTACCCTTGTTAGAGGCTGGGGTTCAAAGGTCAGTGAAGTCGATGACCTTGCAAAAACTGCAGGCTTCGGCATTAAGCAGCAACGTTTATCCGATTGGTTTGCATACCCATGGTAACAAATGTGGGCTTGGAGAAGGTATGTGCTCAACCGAGTACCAGTTCAAGTCGTTGTATAATAAAGATTTCAAATTATACATTTTTGTCTAATCAAAACGAGGTGTAAAATAAACGTGATTAGTGGGGGGAGGGGGGTAACTGGTTATTCTGAGAAAATAACCGAAGGTTTTCATTAGCATTGAAAGTGATATAAAATTCAATTATTACAAAGGAAAAACAAAATGAAATTAACAATTTAATCTTTCCTAAAACTATTACTTCAACAACAAATGCAACAGGTTTTAGTTCACTGTAGGACAAAGGCCTCGGACATGTCCTTATTCATGTCTGGGGTTTAGCCATTTTATCACCATGCTGATCATTGCGCATTGGTATTGATGGGTGTTTTCAGTCTAATCGCTAACAGCAAACCAACCTAGTATGGGTGGTCCAGACCAACAAAAACCCTTTCATCACGTTAAGCTATCCCCACTCATATTTGAGAACAAATCAACCCTTAAGAAAAATGAATCACACGAATAAATCATCGCTTTTATCAAGGACGCAATTTCTCCTCTGGCTACGTCAAATATCGCTTCAATCAGAAATCCGTCATTTTTTTTTTCAAAGAGGAAATAATTCACTGGATGACATTCTGGAATGGCGTGCCAGCGGGAATACCCTTTCACCGGTCATTGGGGGGGACCTTCTTATCACTCTGGGATTTTCGGGAATGGGAATTCTACAGGCTGGGAATTCTCTCTTCTTCTTCTTCTTGCTACAGCGGACGGAAAGGAAGGATGGCAGGAGAAGGAATGCCGATGCGTAGGATGTCTGTTCCAGGGATTCCTCTTCACGTTAATTAAACTGTCTATCCGGGACGAGACTCGATGCATGTGTGTAAAAGAGAGAGAGAGAGAGAGAGAGAGAGAGAGAGAGAGAGAGAGAGAGAGAGAGAGAGATCTACGAATATTAGCCTTTCTTCTGCTGAAATTATTTATTGATGACCTTTTTAGTTGTGAAACATAAATAAGAAAAAATTATAAAAGACAAAAATTGATAAAGGCAACTCACAAAAAGAAAATATGATTAACAGTTATTGTCATCGTGGAACATACCAAACATCTAAAAGAGTTTTAAGAACATTTTTTTTAGTCGATCAAAATGTTAACTGGATCTGATGAAAATTCAGGAGGGGAAATGTGCTCTATTGGCTGAATATTAATGTTCGTTCACTCGTTTCATATGCCACATTTCGAGTTTACAAAAAAATATTTGAATTTTTTAAGAGATTTTGAAGACGCAATTCTACAAGGATGTATATATATATATATATATATATATATATATATATATATATATATATATATATATATATATATATATATATATATCTATATATGTATGTACGTATGCATGTACAAATACATAAATTCTTTCCTTCTTCAATTAACCATAGCTATCAATATTGAATTCACTTTGACTCTAGATCATTGACCTGAAATGTGAAATTCGAGACTTTGCTAAGTCGAATTCGAAGAGACAGTTGACTATTACGCTATTCTGACACACACACATATATATATATATATATATATATATATATATATATATATATATATATATATATATATACATATATATATATATATATATATATATATATATATATATATATATATATATATATATATATATATATACTGTACACACACACAACAACAACAAAAACAAAAAATGCAGCCATTTCCAATCCACTGCAGAACAAAGGCCAATTGCAGATTGGTGAAGGTGGGGGAATTTTGTCTGATAGCTCACAGCAAGGTAACTTAGTATGTGTGGCCTTGACTAGTACAGCTTTATGCAAACTCCTTCAACACGTTAAGGTATCTGTGTGTTTGTGTATATATATATATATATATATATATATATATATATATATATATATATATATATATATATATATATATATATATATGAAGAGAGAGAGAGAGAGAGAGAGAGAAGAGGAGAGAGAGAGAGAGAGAGAGAGAGAGAGAGAGAGAGAGAGAGAGAGAGAGAGCGAGCCTCTATCACTTCTCATCCAAAACACCCTTTTTTCTTTCACCCTCTCGAAAGTAAAACCCCCATAAAGAATAGTTTCCGGCACCAGAATCTTGGAGACGGGATTGGGTTCCCCGAAAAAAAGAGAAGAGAAGAATATTGAAAGGATTTTCCGCATAAGAAAGAAGAGAAAATCCTCTCATGTTCGACAGTTTATGAGTTTGGCCGTGTTTGGACAAGATGATATTCCGACGCAAGACTTGACTCTCATTTCTGGCACTTTGACAGAGGGTGCAAAAAATGGCGGGTCAAAATACGAGGAAAACCAGAGCAAGTTTTTGGAAGATGAGAAGGATTAGAAGAAAGTATCTTTTTCTACGTCATTACTCAATAATGGTGTATGTGTCCCGTCATAAAATGACGGATACATATTTAGACAGAAATGCACTCAAAAGCGCAAGTACCTTCATCTCACCAGGGTACGAGTACTGCTCCCTCCCATTATCCGAGGGACGGGCTGAGCAGAACATGACCGGATGTATGTATGTATGTATGTATGTGTATATATATACATACATATATATATATATATATATATATATATATATATATATATATATATATATATATATATATATATATACATACATACATACATAGACAGATACCTACTCTATAGGAGATGTAAGATTAAATCTACAAGTGAAACATAAACTTCAAACATAATTTGAAACAAAAGGTTGCTGACAGTGATAATTAATATTAATTTAACAAATATTTTCTGTTTTTTTTTTTTGGCTTTAATGTATAAACTACAAACAAGAAAAACTATTATTTATTTACGATATAAAAATGTTTCAAATGCCAGTAATTATAAGCAAGAACTTTAATGATTTCTTCTTGCAGGGATAAAGAATATCAATATCTGAGAATTAATAAAAAAAGAGTAACCAAATAGATTAAAAAATGTATAGAAAGGCTATCTAAATTGCCCATCAACCAGTAAAGACAAGATCCGTGGATATTTACATAATAAAGTTTTATCATATATTCTATTGTGATGCTTTGAAACAATATATTAACGCCTCAGAAATGTATTGTAATGGACGTGTATTTCATACACGCCCATACTCTGTTATGCTATTGCTCTTTTTTTCTCTCGCTTGCTCTCTTTCACACTGAAAATAGAAAAACCGGTTTAAGCTTGCCATTTCATGTTTTACATTGTTAAAGTTTTATACCATTATTACCCTCAACCGTTTGTACATAAGTTTGTTTTCTCGTATGAATAAAGTCAGTTATGTTCAGGTCGGCTTTTCGTTCAGACCCTTATCAGTCTACGTGTATTAAGCACGTGTTTATTACACGCTCATACACTGTATCGGGTTTGATTGTTATCATATCACTTGCTCTTCCCTGCACTGATAATAAACCAACCTGTATAAACTAGATAGTTCATGTTTAATTTTGTTTGGATTTTGTGACGTTCTTGCTCGCAAGCCCTAGTATTTAAGCTCGACGTCCCTTTCATAGTTTCGCAGCATTCACCTCGCCTCTCAGTTATCACCTAACTGGCGCCTGCACAGCGGTGTGTGTATATATATATATATATATATATATATATATATATATATATATATATATATATATATATATATATATATATTATTGTTACTTTCACACAAATGGTTATTCCATGGTTTGCATTTAAATAAAATTCACCTTTGGAACAAGGAGGCAACATTTGTTTTCACTGAAGTAATTGACGCCTTTTCTGGTTTCCATGAATGTTTCTGGCTGTTTAAGGCTATAACGTTTTTACGTCATCAGTAATTTTAGAAGTTATGTCGTCCTTGCAGTTAGTCTAATTTTTAGGGGAAGAATGAGTTAATTCAAAAGTCATAATTTTTTTAAACATTCGAATAATATCTTGAAGGGAATTACTGTATACAAATTAGCATTTCAACAAAACCGTTTTTGGGGCATTTTAATCATTTCATCTTGGAGAAAACTTCTGTATACAAATTATTATTACTATAAAACCGATCATATGTATATATGGTCAGTTTCTATGGCATTGTCCTGGCAGGCCATCGTCACTGTCCCTTCTCTGCTACTCATGGGCGGCCTTTAAAACCTTTAAAGAGAACATAGTATCCTTAAACACTCTTCAGCTACGAATAGGAAGATCACAAGAAATCTTCCGTGTTCGAGAATAAGGAAAATTCTGAGAATTCATCCCAAACGACGAAAACTAATATTAATTTCAGAGTTAACCAATTGTCAAACAACACCTTTCAGAAACTCGAAGCGGATGCACACGACTAACTCAAAACGAAGTTGCGACTGGCAGGCTTTGAAAGGAATTTCGGAAAGTTGGAGAAAGTTTCTTTTTCACTGAACAAAATCGAGTCTGGGCTCAGCAAGGGTAAGGTCAGCCCTTGCTGGTTATGCGGAACACGTTTAATTCAGTCTGTTAATGCGAGCAGCAAAAGAGTCCTGACATGCAGTTCAATAAGTTTCCGATCTAGGCTGATTGCATCTGACAAGGTGGCAGAAGTCTCTTTCTGGTTCAATATTCACTCAAAGTTAAACCAGATGTTCAGTTTCTTTGAGTGCGTCAACTTTCATTATTTGAAGAGACAGGCTTATCGCTAGCTACGATCCATGGGTATATTTTACCTAGCTTTTTTGGGGGTATATAAAGGCATTATGTTGCCTGTTCCATTAGCCATGATATCTTGATAACAATTTGCTTACTTGCTTTCAAAGCGGTAATTATACAGTGTGGGCAAGCTATGGGCTCTTGCACTAATGGCAACCCGTAATCATAACAAGTTGAAGAGAACAAAGTTCACTTCTAAATGATTCACTCACATATTAACATATAATGTATGCAAATTACTTTTCTGGCAATTTCTATTGATTTCTTTAAACTCTGAAAAATTGCATTTTCAATAGTTTATAACCAAATTGTCCTAATTTTAAACTTCATGACTATTTAAAGGTTTAAAAGGCCACTCATGAACGGCAGAGGCAAGGGACAGTAACAATGCCCTAGAGAATGACTATATATTCTTATGATCAGTGCCCAAACTCCCTCTTCCCCCAAGCTAGGACCAGGAGGGCTAGGCAATGGATGCTGATGACTCAGCACGTAAATCTACAGGTTTTTCCCAAAACCCCCTTAGCTCCCATGGATGGTGAGGTTGCAAACACTACAAGAAACTATCGAGCTTGATCGGAACTCGAA
>NC_090735.1:49327272-49332272 GCF_036898095.1 Palaemon carinicauda
CTGACATTTTTAAGTTACATAGTTTCATCATATCAACACTCATGAATCCCATATTTCCCATAAACTATTGGATTTTTGGCTTCACATTGTAACAAATTCAATACACTGAATGAAAAATACAAAATGAATCCACCGAACCCACCAAAAAATCTGTTTTAAAGTTTCCCATTTTGCCGTCTCTCTCGCCTGCAAATTGTCCCACATTTCATGTACCGTTCGTGGAAAACATGCCATCACCTCCACGGTCTTTGCTGCGTACGCTAAATATCACGCTATAACGAGGACTTCCTTCCATGTTCTTGGTAGGGCGACAGACTCCTTAATGACTGACTGTTTTGGTTTGAGCCGTCTTTATGGAGACACACGTTGTTTGACATATTCATACCCTGAGGTCAGCTTAACGCCTGAGAAGGATGTGGCAGCGCTGTAAAATTTTACTGCCACGTTCAAGAAGAAACGTGTAATTTTATTGTTATTAAAAGTAAAGAAATACGAGGGCATTTAATAATCGCGAATATTTATTATTAATTAATTATATTTACATTTTTTTTTAACTTATGCTGCCTCATACACCATACAACGTGATGGTAATATTTGATATGGCATGGCCGCTCCGGCCCAAACCCAGCCTTGTTCGCCTTAAAGGATCCGATAGAGTATAATTCGACCGACGACAGGGGTGATACTACGGAGAGAAATGACATGAAGCTGTTTTCTTGAGGTACTCGGAATGTCCTTGGATGCGATGCCAGTCGAGCATCGAAATCGCGGGTAAGACCGGAACATCATAACCGTAAACACCGTCAAGTTGTGGAATGGTCTTCCTAATCGGGTAGTTGAATCAGTGGAACTTCAAAAGTTCAAACTTTTCAGCAAATGTTTTTATGTTGAACAGGTTGACAATAAGTCTTTTTATAGTTTATATATGACATATCTATTTTGATGTCATTTGTTAGAATAGTTTATTGTTATTTTTTTTTCACCACCATAATGGCTTACGTAGATTCCAACGGGAATTATAGAGTAACCTCTATATGCATCCCGGTCTCTGGCTTTTATTAAGCGCTTCCAAAATCCTCTGTGACTTAGCGAGAGATCGCTCGGCTCGTTTCCAATATTTATACCTGGATGAGACTTGGTTAAATCAAAATTTTACCGTCACGAAGTGCTGGACAGCCACAGATAGAAAAAGCAATAGGGGTCAATCCTACCACTGGTAAAGGGACTAGACTGATCGTCGTGCATGCCGGTAGTAAAAAATGTTTTGTCCCCAACGCACAATAAATTTTCAAGGCAACTAACGATGGTGATTATCATAACTAAATGAACAGTAAAGTGTTTGAAATTTGGTTTAAATCCCAGCTCTTACCAAACATCCCTCCCTCTTCTGTAATTGTAATGGATAATGCATTTTACCATTCCGTAATTACTAATAAAATACCTACAATTTCCGATAAAAAAAGATGTAATAAAGGAGTGGTTAACCAATAAAAGAGAAAATCCAACTGATGACTCGTGAAAATGTGAGCTTCTCGGAATGGTCAAGTCTCATTCTTCTCGGATGGGAAGGAATACGTAATAGACAAACTGGCCCGTGAAAATGGTCACAGAATCATTAGGCTGCCTCCTTATCAATGCCAATATACCCAATAGAATTAATCTGGGGTCAAGTAAAAAAATATGGTTGCCAATCGAAATGATTTTAAAATGACCAACTTGAAGCCCTCTGCTGCAAGAAGCTTTGCAGAAAGTGACAAAAGAAAATTGGGAAAATGCTATGAAACACGCAGAGAAGCTACAAATAGAAAATTCTGGAGGAGACCATGCGGCAAAACATTTATTGGAGTCTTTCATAATCAATGTAGCTTCGTCAGATGATGATGATGAGTAGGAGACATAAATATGAACAGTAGTCGTAGATAGTTTTTTTTTTTTTTTTTTACAATTGTATAAATTTAATTTGTGTATATAATGTCTTTATTTTCCTTGAGTAATAAAGGACTTTCGTTGATATTTTGAATATTATTACCATTTCTTAATATGTCTTGTAAATACGAAAATGCTAAATATGAAAATTCATAAGCATTGAAATAACTGTTAAGTATATTTCAAAAATTGCACTGTAACAAAATTAAACATAATCGACAAATACTAAATGAGACCCTTAAAGGCTTCGACAATTCTCAATAGAAAGACTAGATAATTAAAAAATAAAGATATATATATATATTTATATATATATATATATATATATATGTGTGTGTGTGTGTGTGTGTGTGTGTGTATGTATGTTTGTGTGTATGTGTTCAAAAGGTTTACAAACAATTCCAGTGTACTGAAAAACTGTAGGTAGAAAAAACCCCATAAAGGATCAAAAGATTAAGGATTTAGAGGTCATCCGTTCTCAAAGAGCAGGATTAGTCCGACACGCTAAATCAGTTAATCCCCAAATGTCAAGCTGGGCAAATTGTTTTCTTGTTTCCTCACCGAGAGGTCATGATGGTACGAAATTATTGAAATCTATACGAAATATTAAGAAGAACTGTCACTCGACTGCCACTTTCGTTTGGGAGCACTATAGTACAGCTTTGCTGATCTCAGCGATATACACTCGCTCTCATCGCCACGTTAGGTATCCTCACTCAGAAAGGGACTATACTATGCTATACTATACTATATACTTTTTAAAATATTCACTGTTTTTTCGTTTTTTTTTTGTATGGAAATGTGGAAAAAAATCTAAGTTACACATTTTGCTATATACTTTGAGAGAGAGAGAGAGAGAGAGGGAGGAGAGAGAGAGGAGGGAGAGAGAGAGAGAGAGAGAGAGAGAGAGAGAGAACTTTATGATAGAAAATATTGAAGAGAACACAGAAATAGGATAACAGCGATTTAGATATTTTCTTTTGAACTAAAGAAAAACAAATTCTCGGTTTTTGTCTTAGAAAATTGCTCGCGTTAAAAGAATAAGGAATATGACGTAAGAAATATTTCAATGTCATCGTATTAATGGTTTTTGCTTTTTATCATACTTTCGCTTTTCCTTTTCCTGCTATCTTTATCTTATTGTTTTATTTTAATATCTTGCTTTTCTGCTATCTTCGGTTTCTGTTTGTTTTCCTATTATTGCCGATTTTTTCAATTGCTATCTTCTTCCTAATATGATAATTTTCTTGATTTCTTCTTTTTGTCATCTACTTCCTGCTGCTTATCTCTTCTTATTCTTTTGTTGCCGCTTACTTCATATTCTTTTATCGCTTATTACCTCTTCTTATTCTCTTATTGCAGGTTACATCTTCGTCTTCCACTGCTGCCTATATCTTCTTATTCTTTTGTTGCTGCTTACCTCTTATTATTCTTTTATTGCTGCTTAACTCTTATTATTCTTCTATTCTTCTCAGGGACGTTCTCCTCTCATTATCCGCTTCTTCTTATTCGTGTGGTCATCCTCATCATGATATCTTCGTCCTCTTCTTCTACTACTATTTTCGCTGTATCTTCTTTCTCCTTCTCTCGTGTCGTGGTTTTCCTCTCTGCCGTCGTTTTGTTCCTTCAGGAGAACCAGTTGTCTCTCAACCCAGATCCTGAAGGCTTTTCAATTCTTCCTCTTGTTGTTACCACCCCGTACACTTCCGTTTCCCCTTACACATCCAACCTTCCTTACTCTTCCCCTTACACATCCAACCTTCCCTTCTCTTCCCCTTACACTTCCAACCTTCCCTCTCCTTTCCCCTTACAGATCCAACCTTCCCTTCTCTTCCCCTTACACATCCAACCTTCATTTTTCTTCCCCTTACACATCCAACCTTCCCCCTTCTTTCCCCTTACACATCCAACCTTCCCCCTTCTTCCCCTTACACATACAACCTTTCCCCTTCTTCCTCCTTACACATCCAACCTTCCCCCTTCTTGCCCTTACACATCCAACCTTCCCCCTTCTTGCCCTCACACATCCAACCTTCCCTTTCTTCCTCTTACACATCCAACCTTGCCTTTTCTTCCCCTAACACATTCAACCTTCCCTTTTCTTCCCCTTACACATCTAACCTCCCCCCTGTTCCCCTTACACATCCAATCTGCCCTTCTCGTGCCCTTACACACACCCAACCTTCCTTATCTTCCCCTGACACATCCAACATTCCCTTCTCTTCCGCTTACACATCCAAACTTCCCTTCTCTTCCCCTTAAACATCAAACCTTTAATCTCTTCCCCTTACACATCCAACCTTCCCTTCTCTTCCTCTTACACATCCAACCTCCCCCCTCTTCAAATTACATATCAAACCATCCCTTCTCTTCCCCTTACATATCCAACCTTCCCCTTTTCCCCTTACACATCCAAGCTCCCTTTTCGTCCCCTTACACATCCAACTTTCCTTTCTCTTCCCCTTACACATCTAACCTTCCCTTCTCTTCCCCTTACACATCCAACCAACCCCCTCTTCCTGTTACACATCCAACCTACCCTTCTCTTCCCCGTTCACATCCAACCTTCCCTTCTCTTCCCCTTACACATCCAACCAACCCCCTCTTCCTGTTACACATCCAACCTTCCCTTCTCTTTCCCTTACACATCTAACCCCCCCCCCCCTCTTCCCCTAACACATCAAACCTTCCCGTCTCTTGCCCTTACACATCCAACCTCCCTCCTCTTTCTGTTACATACGTAACCTTCCCTTCTGTTCCCCTTACACATCTAAGTTTGCCTTCTCTTTCCCTTACACATGCAACCTTCCCCTCTCTTCTCATTTCACATCCAACTTTGCTTTCTCTTTCCCTTACACATTCAACCTTCCCTTCTCTTCCCCCTTACACATCCAACTTTGCCTTCTCTTTCCCTTACACATGCAACCTTTCTTGTCTTCTTACACATCCAAAACTTTCCTTCTCTTCCCCTCACACACGCAACCCTACCTTCTCTTCTCCTTACACATTCAACCTCCCCCGTCTTCAACTTACACATTTAACCTTCCCTTCTCTTCCCCTTACACATCCAACCT
>NC_090735.1:49347272-49352272 GCF_036898095.1 Palaemon carinicauda
CATTTATAACTTTCTCATTCTTCTATGTGAACTTATTTTTATTATCATTTGTATTATTTTATTGATTAAGAAATGTTGTTGTGCATTTTATGGAGATGAAGTTAGGTCCATCTCCCTCTTAAATCAACATGTAAAAATAATGGAACCAGTATCAGGCGTTTCTCCTTGGAAAAAACATTTATTCATTGTAGTATTCAACAAGACATTCACTCCAGCACAATCCTTACCTCATTGCATGAGAAAATATCCAACAATCCTTACGAATTGCATAAGAAAATATTCAACAATGCTTACGAATTTCATAAGAAAATATCCAACAATCCTTACTAATTGCATAAGAAAATATCCAACAATCCTTACTAATTGCATAAGAAAATATCCAACAATCCTTACGAATTTCATAAGAAAATATCAAATAATCCTTACGAATTGCGTAAAAAAATATCCATCAATCCTTACGAATTGATTAAGAACATTTCCAACAATCCTTACGAATTGCATAATATAATATCCAACAATTCTTACGAATTGCAAAAGAAAATACCCGATATTACCCTTTCATGAAAAAACGAAAAAAGTGATTCTTCTAATTTCTTCCTAAACTGCGGTCATAGACCCAATAGGGCGACACTGAACTGTCGATAACAGCAATGTCATAACCGTAAACAAGAGTAAATGACCGGGCGGAGCTTACACGACTCGCAAGTGGTAACGAGAAACATTTGAAGAGGCATTAATATCAGCCTATTGTTCCCATTAGCACTGAAGTTTCAAGTAACTATTTCGGATGAGATAACGATGGGATAGGGGGAGTACACAAAGGGTATTCAAGGCCGATATTTGGGAAAATTCTGCAAAAGATTTATAATAGAATGAAAGTAGTACATGTCAATCATTTGTTATGACAAAAGGGACCAATATTGCTAAAACTTCTCATTGGAATGTTGAACTTAATTCAGGAAACATGGACAGCTAGTAATACCAAAGCCGTTTTCGGTAGACGTATTTTTGCAATTCAACAAAAGGGATTTTCTATCTGCGATTAACCATCAAATGGGATTCTCTATTTTTGCCACAAATCATGGAAAAGAATTTTATTTTTGCCACTAATTACTCATGAAGAAGGATCTTCTATTTTTGCGATCAATCATCAAAGGAAATTTTATACAGGATTTATGTAATGAGGTTGTGAAGTTGTTTACATCGGCAACCTTTAATTATATAATTAATTATTACGGATTTGCGAATGTGAAAACCATATAACCCATAAATACCTCTTAATGTCGAATTCATTCTGCCTTGTGGGAATTAACTTTATGATAATAGCTTCTGGTATGACAATGATTCGAACTCGGAGCAAGAAAACTATGGTTCCAGTGATTAAGTCACTGGAACCTTGGTCCGAGTTCGAATCCTTGTCCGACCGAAAGCTGTTATCATAAAGGTAATTCCCCCTTGGGTCTCTTATCCCAAGACAGAGTGAACTCGATATCAAGAAGTATGTGTGTGTGTGTGTGTATATATATATATATATATATATAGAGAGAGAGAGAGAGAGAGAGAGAGAGAGAGAGAGAGAGAGAGAGATTGATTGATTGATTTGAAGTTCTCTGGCATCCTGACATCAAAGGTCTTTGACGCCGATATCGTTTATTATCAATAAAGATTAAAAGAATATTCAATTAAAAGCAGAGAGAGAGAGAGAGAGAGAGAGAGAGAGAGAGAGAGAGAGACCCACAGTCCACATTTAGATGCTGTAATCAACTCACTCCTACTCTCTCTCTCTCTCTCTCTCTCTCTCTCTCTCTCTCTCTCTCTCTCTCTCCAGGAAAGTCAGTTTAACTAACCGAGAGAGGACTCCATCCACCACATATCCTTCGTATCTGCATTCCTGCCGTCCTTCTCTCTTATGTAGGAAAGAGAGAAGTAAAAATCCTATTCTTTGGAATTCCTATCCCCGAAAATCCCCGAATGATTTCATGTGTCCTATTTCCTAGTGAGAAATAGAAAGAGGATTTCAGGATGATCTGGAATTCGGTGGAAGTTACCGTTTTGGGAATTTTAGGTTCATTATTCTATTTAATTTTTAGTTTTTATTCTTGAAGTTTGGTTAACGTACTTATAAAATTATTTTAAATGGATATATAGGTATGCATATTGTATATATATATATATATATATATATATGTGTGTGTGTGTGTATATTATTATTATTTTTTTTATTATTATTATTCATGTAATAATAAGATGTAGAACAATGATTTTTCAGACGCTTAGAAGAAAATTTACTATACCTGATATGTTTTTTTCCAGATTATCCCCAATAAGGAATAAAGGAAAATTCATTTCTCAATAAATAAGCAAATTATAGATTGTATAAATAAGGATAAATAAGTAATTTCCACAAATCGACACCGGTAATTTGATACCTTAAAATAAATCTACTTCTGACTGGTATTAGATAGCACCCTTGAGGATCAAATCACCGCTAGATAATTACATAATTACAGTTTATAAATAATAACTGCATATTATAGGGTAATTATATTTAATCTCTCTGGATCATCATCATTTGTCTGTAAATGTGAGGTACAACTTGAACACTGATAACCAAAATTGATATCAGTTGCTATTGTAATCATTGATAAGGCGGACGATTAATTATTTTACTTACTTTGACTAATGGCAAAAGCGAAAAAAACGTGTTTTGTTTTATTTGGGGAATATCACCTATATTATTATTATTATTATTATTATTATTATTAATATTATTATTATTATTATTAATAGTATTGATATTATTATTATCGTTTGTTAATATCATTATTATTATTATTATTATTATTATTATTATTAGCTACGCTACAACACTAGTTGGTAAAGCAGGATGCTATAAGCACAATGGCTCCAACAGTGAAAGGTTCCCAATGAGGAAAGGAAATAAACAAATAGAATAGTGTGCTCATGTGTACTCTCAAGCAAGATAACTCTACCCCAAGACAGTGGAAGACCATAGTACAGAGGCTATGACGCTACCGACCTTAATGTCAGATGCTGATACTAGTTCACGGACGGGAGGCAATCTATTATGAATAAGAAAATAACTCGATATTATTTCCAAAATCAGACGGTAGTTGAATCGGAAAGGTAATCTTGTTTAATCTTTGTGGCTCGTGTCCCCTGGGAAATTAACAGGTTTCATCTTATTACTGCGTTTGTATACCAGATACTAATATAATGAGAAATGTATAAGAAATGGATGCTGTTTTATCCTTGTTGTTTTGTGGAATAGAGAATACTTGATGCAGTAGAGATCATTGAATATTTTTTAGGATAATTTGTAATGGATTTTCCTCTTAAATTATTTTTCGATTAAACTTAAAACCTTTTATAGCTTTTGAGTAAGTAGCTGTTAAATGTTTCATGTTAGTGAATGTTGCAAGTTCGGAAGAATTATCAAAAATATATTTTTTTGTTTTATAAGTCAATTTTATATGTTGAATCTTCTTCATCATTTAAAAGGAATGTTGGTTCAAAGGTTTAAAGGTCACTCATGAATGGAAGAGGCAAGGGACAGTGACATTGCCCTATCGAGCTGGACAATGCCCTAGAGACTGACCATATCTACGTAGATCAGCACCCAAGCGCCCCCCCCCCCCTCTAACCAAGCCAGGACCAAGGAGGGCCAGGTAGTGGCTGCTGATGACTCATCAGATAAACCCATAGGGTCCCCCAAACCTCCACCCCCATCCTTAGCTCACAAGGATGGTGAGGTTGCAGCGATCAAAAGGAACTAACGAGTTTGAGCGGGACTCGAGCCCCAGCCTGGCGATCACAAGTCAGGGACGTTACCACATCGGCCACCACAGCCCCAGGAGCATTTGTATTCTATAAGGTTTATTCCCCTTGTGACCGAGTTGTGGAATGATCTTCCTAATTAGGTAGTTAAATCAGTGGAACTTCAAGAGTTTAAACTTGCAGCGAATGTTTTCATGTTGAACAGACTGACATAAGTCTCTTTTTAGAGTTTATAGTTTATATATGTTGTTACTGTTCTGAAAATATTTTATTTTGATTGTTCAAGATTTCTCTTGTAGTTTAGTTATTGTTTCCTTTCCTCACTGGACTATTTATCCCTTGTGGATCCCTTGGGCTTATAGCATCTTTTTTTTCCAACTAGGGTTGTAGCTAGTTTAGTAATAATAATAATAATAATAATAATAATAATAATAATAATTTTGTTGCTAGTTATATCTTCGTAAATACGATAGAAATATATACAGTATAGTAAAGAAATTCAAGAAGATGAAGGCAGGAAAAATTGTCTCCTAAAAGAAACTTCTTAATCCTTAGCAAGTTCAAAAAGTGTGAACAGCGTGTTAAGTGTCACTTCAGCGTAGCCTTTAGTATCTGTAACGTGTTGAATACTTGTTCACGCCTCAATAACAGATTTCTCGGGAGAGCGCCTTGGATCTCTCAGGGGCCGTTACGGGGGAAATACTAGAGCATCAAGTTGTTCCTTTATGTGGCTGTTCTTATGTTGGGACCAATTTAACTTTTTGTTTCTATGGGCGTGCTGGAATTACAAAAGTTCATAGTGTCTAAATTGGGTGCAGGACAGTAGTTTTTATTTATTTATATATTTATTTATTCATTTGTGTATTTTTTTTTTAATAAAAGTTAATCACAGTATTGGAAACGTCCTTGCTTACCGTTCTGCCGGATTGGGGTTCGAGTTCCTCGCAAGCTCGATAATTTCTTATAGGGTCCGCAACCTCCCCATCCTCGGGAGCTCAGGATTGGGGTTTTTGGGGAATCCTGTAGGTGTACGGGCTGAGTCCTCAGCAGCCATTGCCTAGCCCTCCTGGTCCTAGTTTGGGTGAAGAGGGAGCTTGGGCACTGATCATATGGATATATAGTCAGTTTCTAGGGCATTGCTACTGTCCCTTGCCTATGTCATTCATGAGTGGGCTTTAAACCTTTTAATATTCATAAACTGT
>NC_090735.1:49357272-49377272 GCF_036898095.1 Palaemon carinicauda
CTATATTAAATACCAGACTGCCAGCTATATTTACCGCTATATAAGAAATTATCATTATTATTATCATCATCATCATCATCATCATCTAAGCTATAGCCTTAGTTGAGCCCAAGGGCTCAAACAAGGAAAAATAGTCTTGTGAGGAAAAGAAATAATGAAATAAACTATATAAGTAATGAATAATTAGACTAAAATATTTTTAAAACAGTATTAACATTGGAATATAATTTTCATATATAAACTATAAGAGTTTTAGGCCAGCCTGTTCAACATAAAAAAAATTTGCTGCAAGGTTGAACTTTTGTAGCAACTGAACCAAACAATCTTGTAGTTTATGGGTTAGAAGTTGGAGTCTAGGTCAATCCAGTTTTCAATAGCCATTGCCTGGTTCTCCTTGGTAAAAGGTTTTGGTGTTGATCATTTGAATATGTATAATATATATATATATATATATATATATATATATATATATATATATATATATATATATATATATATATATATATATATATATTTATATATATATATATATATATATATATATATATATATATATATAGTATGCTGTAGGTCATTTGTCTTCTCCTTTGCCTGTACAGCGCAGGCGTATCCTTTAAAAGTTAAAACATATAAATACTAGAAAATTTTATTACTGAAATAATTGTGAAAATGAGCATTTTCTCTATATATTCTTATTTTATTATTTGATAATTCAAAATTCTTTTGGAATTCAAAATCTCGGTTGCCAATATTAAGAGTTTCAGAGAACTGGTATTGACAGTTGTAGGGGGAAGCAGCTAAGTCGGTTCAAAATTTCTAATGTTCATTCTCTCTCTCTCTCTCTCTCTCTCTCTCTCTCTCTCTCTCTCTCTCTCTCTCTCTCTCTCTCTCTCTCTCTCTCTCCGTATATATGTGTATATATATATATATATATATATATATATATATGTGTGTGTGTGTGTGTGTGTATGTATATGTATATATATATATATATATATATATATATATATATATATATATATATATATATATATATATATATGTATATATATATATATATATATATATATATATATATATATATATATATATATATATGTATGTATATCTATATATATATATATATTTGTGAGTGTGTGTGTATATATATATATATATATATATATATATATATATATATATATATATATATATTGAATATCATGCATACATGTGTTTATATATTAAAAGAAATAAATAACGAGAGAGAGAGAGAGAGAGAGAGAGAGAGAGAGAGAGAGAGAGAGAGAGAGGAGCAAAGTGATAAAAATGATATTGTATCACACTTTCAAAGCTTCCACTGGCAGTTATGTCTAAAAGTTATTCTCCCATAAATAGAAAAACGTAAATTGAAAAAAAAAGGAAAACATTCAACTCCAGATAAGAAAAAAATAATATAAAACTTCTCAAGGAAAATTTTTTTATTACATTTTTTTTAGTTCTTGAAGAAATAATCGTAATGAAAAGGTCTTGTAGGCTTTTGAGTTAGCTTTTAATTTCTAATGAAAAGTCTTCTAATTTTCAGTGATTTTCTTTCGTGATTTCTAGATTTGAGTATAAATTAACATAACTTCTTTCATCCATTTTGGAGTTAACGGAGGGAGCATTCACTGACTGGATTTAGATAAACGAATGTCCTGACGAAAAGTTTTTTTTTCGATAAAGCAGACTATAAGTTTAGGTTTACGAATGTCCTCCTGATAAAAATAAAATATTATTTAAATTGCTTTTATTAAGTAAAGCAAAATATATGGTTAGATTTAGGAATGTTCTCCTGATAAAAATAAATATAATTATATATGTTTTTATCAAGTAAAGGAAAATATAAGTTCATTTACAAATATCCTTCCTATGAAAAGAGACAAACTTTTTTTTTTTTTTTTTTGTAGTTGAGTAAAATATAAATTTTCAGTTATAATGTTATACAATTCTAATTTATGGTGATATGCACCAATAAGGTTTATGCAACTAATCAGTAAAGTTGATTCTTGGACAGATAATGTGGCACAAAAAAAGATAATTAGGAAATGTCTCGATATTCCATTTCATTCCTCACACTGTTGTCTTATCATGGGTATGTCATTTCTCATGGTTTTATTTGTGATATTAAAGTATTATTATTATTGTTATTATTGTAGCAATTATTCCCACAATAAGTATCAGGGGACTAAATTTAGCCGTAATTTTGACATATGATCTCAAATGATTATTATTAAAAAAAAAAAATCAATGATATGTGCATATATACATATATATGTATGTGTTATATATATATATATATATATATATATATATATATATATATATATATATATATATATATATATATATATATATATATATATATATATATGTAAATATACGTTTGTACAGTACATGTATAGACGTGTGTTTATATTCACGATTTGTTTCTAAATATGAATAATAATTTGATTTGTTTGACGTTTATCTTTTACAAACACCTGATCAGATACGAGAATCTGCGAAAGTTTTATCAAAGTCAGTAATCATAAGCTTTATGATTAGTCGAGACTCCGTCAAATTATTTGAGCATCCAATAAAATTGGTGTCTTGTCGTCCATTGATCCCCATAGAGCTCACCATTTAAAAGCCCCAGTAATATCCTTTATTGCATAACTTGAATGAAAGTAATTAAATTGTTGCAAAAAATTGAATTATATGAGCAACAGTTGAAAACAAGCGTTCTAGAGTTATTACGAATTGAGTTATATTTTGATAATCATATTCCTTTCACTCAACATTACATTGTGTTAATCCTGTTACGGAAACTGGGATTTTTTTTATTGATACATTAAGTTTGTGCAATTGACCCAGCCATTGATAGATACTCCATTGAGGTTGGTTTCTTTTAGTACCAAAAAAGAAAAAAATGGTGAATGTGAATAATTCTTTGGGACAGTCTAAACTTTCCTATTACTTGTCAAATGGATTATCTTTAAATTTTGTTCAATTAGATCTGAAATACGATAATATGAACCTTGTTTTACGATTTACCAAATATTATGATATAGCGTTACCTTGCCGGGAGTGAAGCTGGTTGGGAAGCAAACAAAGGGTAGAGACTTTAGTCTTAGGGTAAACTAAGCATACGGCAATATAAAGGGGATCACATGAGTTCGCAGCCCCCTCCCCCCGGCCCCCGTAGATAAGTACCTAAGGATACGTTTCTCTGGATAAGTTCGGTAGGGAACCTTAGGTTAGGTTTTAAAGATTTAAGGGCCAGTCATGAATGGCAGAGGCAAGGGACAATGACATTGCCCTATCATGCAGACTGGCTATATATACTTATGATCAGCGTCCAAGCCCCCTGTCACCCAAGCTATGACCTAGGAGGGCCAGGCAATGGCTGCTGATGACTCAGCAGGTAGACCTATAGGTTCTCCCAAATCCCCTCTGCATAGCTCACGAGGATGGTGAGATTTCACTGACCAAAGCAACTAACGAGTTTGAGCGGGACTCCAAACCCAGTCTGGCGATCACCAGTTAGGGACGTTAACAATAAGCCGCCGCAACCCTGGTGTTTGTGTTTGTGTTTGTTTCCCTTTTAAAATGTGGGTTTTCAGTCATAACTTTTGAAATTTCACACCTGGTCTGTCCCAAAAAACTACAAAAGAACCCCCAAAACTGACCTTCCGTTGACTCGAGCAAAGAATTGTGTACCTGAAGGCTGATCAACAACGGAGAATCTCTTCATGAAAAAAAGTGTAAAGTTTAATCTAATAATACTCTATCATTAAGATTTTGAATCTTTTAGTCTGTTATCAGAGTTCAAATAACAATAACTAACTCATGGAAAGGATAGTCATTATTCTGTAATCATTTTAAAGTATACCGTTTTTATGTATACAAATGTTTCTAGTCCAATGCAGGAAAAGGCCTCAGACATATCAATTCACGTCTTGAGTTGGCCAGTTTTCATAACCTCGATACTCAGTACAGATTGGTGATGGTGGGAGATTTTTGTCTAATCGCTGATAACAGATCAACCTAGTAAGGGTGTACCTGATTATCTGACTAGTACAGCTTTGCTGATCATAGTGATATACACTCGCTTTCATCGCCACCTTAAGGTCTCCTCACTCAGAAAGGGACTATACTATACTATGCTATACTAATCTTTTTAGTCATATTTGTACCATTAAAGTATTCGTCAGTTGTTTTGTGTGGAAATGTGGACAGAATCTAACTAGGTTACCCATTTTACTATATATTTTTAGAGAGAGAGAGAGAGAGAGAGAGAGAGAGAGAG
Organism: Palaemon carinicauda; assembly: GCF_036898095.1. Taxonomy (NCBI): domain Eukaryota; kingdom Metazoa; phylum Arthropoda; class Malacostraca; order Decapoda; family Palaemonidae; genus Palaemon; species Palaemon carinicauda. The sequence continues at coordinate 49,361,582 of NC_090735.1, forward strand.
AGAGAGAGAGAGAGAGAGAGAGAGCTTTATGACAGCAAATATTGAAGAAAAGACAGAATAGGATAACAGCGATCTAGATATTTTCTTTTGAGCTAAAGAAAAAAAAGTTTCCCGGTGTTTGTCTTAGAAAATTGCTCTCGTTAAAAGAAAAAGGAATTTGACGAAAGCTTTTGTTTCAATTTCATCGTATTAATGCTTTTCGCTTCTTTTCATCATTTCACTTTCCTTTTCCTGCTATCTTTATCTTATTGTTTTATTTTAATATCTTCCTCTTCCTACTATCTTTGGTTTCTGTTTGTTTTCCTATTGTTGCCGATTACTTCAATTGCTATCTTCCTAATATGTTAGTTTTTTATTTCTTTATGTCATCTACTTCCTACTGCTTATCTCTTCTTATTCTTTTATTGCTGCTTACTTCTTCGTATTCTTTTATCGCTGCTTATATCTTCTTATTCTTTTATTGCTGCTGAACTCTTATTATTTTTTTATTCGTCTCATGACCGTTCTCTTCTCATTATCCGCTTCTTCTTGTTCGTGTGGTCGTCCTCATCATGATATCTTCGTCCTCTCCTTCTAGTCATCCTATTTTCGCTGTATCTTCTTTCTGCTTCTCATTCAAATATTTTAGGACCTTACAGTTGCGTCCAGATAGTATGATATTCATTTGTGCTCAGAAACTTTGGTTTCTAATATGAGGCACTCATCTGAGCTCCTTATAACTGGTTTTAAGAAGCCAATAATGTTGAAACGTGATGCCATCCCTAGGGGCAGGGGAATGGCGGTGTATATTAGGACCGAGTACCCTGCTTCTCATGAGTCCTGCTATCAATGTGGATGTCATGAGATTCAAGTAATAAAAGTTTGTGGCAAGCATAACAACTTCTCTTTGTGTTCGATTTACCGGAATCCTGACATGGATGATTCTAACTTCGATTGTCTTTTTACCATTATGGCTAAGATACAATAAGATGATAGAAAGGCCTCTTTTGTCTTTGTTGGTGATTTCAATGCTCACCATAGGGAGCGGTTAAATTTTGTTTCTCCTACCGATCGCCATGGCTTAAGAGCTTAAGACTTTGCCTCTGAATCAGGCTGTGAGCAAATCATAAATGAAGCGACTCACAGGTCTGGTAACTGCTTGGACCTCGTATAAACTGACTCCCCTGGCAGTATAACAAGTAAGGTTGGTTCTCCAGTTGGGACATCTGATCATGCCTTGATTTCATTAGTATAGAAGACTGAGCAACCTGTCCCTGATGTATCTTACTCATGTAAAATTTATATGAAATCTCTTGCAGAGTGGCATGGGATTTTGCATGATCTTTTAGGCTTGAATTGGTCGCAATGGTATAGTAGTATTGATCCTGTTGTCCCTTTGAATAAGAATCTAGTCTGCATAATTGATGGACGTATCCCTTTTCGTATACTAAGGTACCGAGTGAAGGACAAACCATGGTTCAATGATGATTGTAGACGTGCTTATTTAGAGAAGCAGGAGGCCTATTATCTTTGGAACAGATTAGATTTGACCTGGAATAACTATACTCAGCTCAGAGCTTTAGGTTAGAGAGTTTATGCTTCAACTGAAAAAGAATACAATTTAACCATAAAAGAAACCCATTCTGGTACAACGCAGGAGCATAAATGGTGGTCTACCCTTAAATCTGCACTCTTTGGTGTAGATGCAACAGTTCCTCCTTTACTTACACCAGATGGCTCTGTCACTCACTGTCCAAAGGCAAGCCTTTTGACAGATGTGTTTGATAGCAAGCAAAGTAATGAGAAACTTGAATTTCTTCATTCGTGTTTTCCTGAGGCTAAAGTGACTAGTTTAGCTTTTCGATCTCGTGAAATTAAAGCTCTCTTGATGGACCTTGATGCTTATGGAGGTGTAGATCCAAATAGTATTTTCCTTTGTTTTTTATAAAGACTGCAGATTTCTTAGCTCCAAAGTTATCTGTTATTTTGAGCAAGTTAGCAAGAAGAGGAGCTTTTAGCACTTGTTGGAGAATTGGTAATGTTACTCCTCTATGTAATTGTGTTTGTGGTAGCTCAAGTCCAACTGATTACCGCCCAATTTTCATAACTCCCATATTATCTAAAGTTTTTGAACGTCTTTTGGCAAAACGTCTTGACATGTTTGCTAAAGGTAATCATCTGTTCCATAGTTTGCAATGTGGTTTTTGTAAAGGCCTTAGAACTTGCGATGCCCTTCTTACAATCTCCAATGCTGTACAGAAATCCCTTGATTATGGTCAGGAAGTTCGTATGATTGGTGTTGATATTAGTGCTGCCTTTGGTTTGTTAATCATGAGACCCTTGTTTTCAAACTCAGAAAGTTGCGAGTGGGTGGGTCGTTTCTTAGCATCATTATTGAATTTTTAGCTAATACATCGCAAAGAATTGTTGTTGATGGGTACCATAGTGACTATAGGAATGTGATATCTAGTGTTCCTCAGGGTAGTTTTCTTGGCCTATTACTTTTCATACTATATACACATGACATGTGGTTTGGCTTAGAAAACAAGCTTGTTGCATATGCAGATGATGCTACTCTTTGCATCGATTTTATCTCCTGAATGTATATATGGGGTTGGTGAATCCCCTTATAGAAATCTAGCTAAAATTAGTGCATGGTGCAAATTATGGGATATGAAGTTGAATCCTAACAAAAAAAAAATATGATTGTAAGTGGGTCAAGGACAGTGGCTCCTCAACATCCGGATCTCAGTATTGATAATGTTTCTTTAACTTTGTATGACTCTTTTCAAATTTTAGGTGTGATTCTCGACAGCAAATTTACTTCAGAGAAACACATTAAGTCTGTGTCTTCTTCAATTGCACAAACAAATTGGCTGATATAGAAAGTCTTTCAAGATTTTCGATGATCAATCTATTCTGAAGAAGTGTTTTAATTCTTTCCTTTTTCCTTGTTTCGAGTATTGCTCTGCTGTGTCGTCTTCAGCTGCTGATTCTCATCTTATTTTGAGGGACAGGAACTTTCGTTCTATTAAATTTCTTATTCCTGATCTAGATATTAATCTCCGGTACCGTCGTTTAATTAGTTCATTATGCATGTTGCATAAGATTTTTCATAATTCTGACCATCCTTTACATTCAGATCTTCCCGGACAGTTCCATCCTGTTCGTAATACTAGGAATGAAGTTAATTCTATTTGTCAGGCCTTCTTCACCATGAGGCTCAATACTACACAGTATTCTAGAAGTTATTCCAGCTGTGACCAAATTGTGGAAGGATCTTCCTAATCAGGTAGTTGAATCACTAGAACTTCAAATGTTCAAACTCGCAGCAAATGATTTTATGTTGAACAGGCTTGCATAATTCCTTTTATAGTTTATAAGTCAAATGTCTGTTTTATTTTTGTTAATTTTTCTAAAGTATTTTATTTTAATTTTCATTATTTCTTATATAGTTTGTTTATTTCCTTATTTCCTTTCCTCACTGTGCCACTGTGCTATTTTTCCCTGTTGGAGCCCTTAGGCTTATAGCATCTTGCAGCTCCAGCTAGGGTTGTAGCTTAGCTAGTAACAATAATAATAATAATAATAATAATAATAATAATAATAATAATAAGCTCATGATTTTCCCTCTGCTGCCATCTTGTTCCATCAGGAGAACCAGCTGGCTCTCAATCAAACTATAAAGGCTTTTCGATTCCTCCTCTCGTTGTTGCCCCCCCCCCCCCACATTTCCTCTTCCTCCTTACACATCCATCCTTCCCCCTTCTCTTCCCCTTTCACATCCAACCTTCCCCCCTCGTCCCCTTACACATCCTACCTACCCCCTACTTCCTTTTACATATGCAACTTTTCCCCTTCTTTCCCTTACACATGCAACCTTTCCCCTTCTTTCCCTTACACATGCAACCTTCCCCCCTTCTTCCCCTTATACATGCAACCTTTCCCTTTCTTCTCCTTATACATCCAACCTTCCCCCTTCTTCCCCTTACACATCCGACCTTCCCCCTTCTTCTCCTTATACATCCAACCTTCCCCCTTCTTCCCCTTACACATCCGACCTTCCCCTTTCTTCTCCTTATACATTCGACCTTCCCCCTTCATCCCCTTACACATCCAACATTCGACCTTCTTTCCCTTACACATCCAACCTTCTCCCTTATTCCCCTTACACATCCAACCTTCCCCCTTCTTCCCCTTACACATCCAACCTTCCCTTCTCTTTCCCTTACACATCCAACCTTCCCTTCTCTTCCCCTTACACATCCAAAGTTCCCTTCTCTTCCCCTTACACATCCAATGCCACTGTCACCGGCAAAGCCAACATTTTCTGAAAGAGAAATGATTTTTCATCTCATCTTTCAACGACCAATGAGTCTCGCTTTCTTTCTCTCATTCCTCGAAAGGTTACCAACTTGAGCTACCGATAGTGATTAGTGGATTTTGTTCCTTATAACTGGAAACTTGTTGAATGTCAGCTTTCAACTGTTCTTTTATGAACTCCTCTTGAGCCCCGTTTTACTGATGTACTGTGTAGGCTATAGGCGACCCGTAAAGAGGTCCCAATGTCCGATAGCAATTAATCCGCTTAGGATGTTTGTGAACAGGGAAAAGCTCTGCGAAGTGGTAAAGCTATTTATGGAGCCTTTATTGGAAGGCTGGTAACGATTTTGAATGCCATATAAGAGAGAGAGAGAGAGAATTTGAAGAAAAAATCATGAGAGAGAGAGAGAGAGAGAGAGAGAGAGAGAGAGAGAGAGAGAGAGAGAGAGAGAGAGAGAGAGAGAGAGTTTTAAGTATAAAGCTATCTGAAAATGGTTGGATAGAATACGAGAGAGAGAGAGAGAGACTGATAATTTTAATGTATAATGGTTGGATAAGAAATGAGAGAGAGGGATAATTTTGACAATAAGGATTTGTGAAAAAGAACTGAGATAGATATTCCCAAGCATAAGATTGTTTAAATAAAAAGAACAAAAACAAGAATGATAGAGAGAAAACAAGGTGCATAATTAGGATAAGTATATGTGAAAAAGAAAATTTAGATTAAAAGAAAAAGCGAAATAATGGTAACGATAAAGATATGTGAATTTGATATATCTGAAAATACGAATATATATATATATATATATATATATATATATATATATATATATATATATATATATATATACATATATATATATATATATAATATCTTTCGGTAAATTCATTGCTGAACAACATGAACATGTGATTCCCATTCTCAGTCTTCAATTGAACCGTGTGAACGGCAGTTTCGGGAATGGCGTTGATGGATTTCTGCATTGCAATTTCCCTGGATTTCAGGTTGCCGCCTGCAAAGCAAATTATCGTAAGGAAGTCGCAAATGCTAAATATGATTTGAAGCGTTGCGGAATATTATTGCAGCGCACAGTGTATATAATATATATATATATATATATATATATATATATATATATATATATATATATATATATATATATATATATATATATATACACACACACATATCACTTTCTGAGTGAGCATACCTTAAAGTAGTGAAAGAATATGTCTATTGCCATGATCAGCAAACCCATACTACTACTTATGGCCACCCATACTGCAGTGGGTTGGTTTGCTGTGAGCGATCAGACTAAAGTTTCCCACCAACACTAACTTGCGGTGGCCAGCGTGTTAATAAAAACGCACAAACCCCAGACAAGACAAAGGACATGTATGAGGCCTTTTTTCTGCATTTAACTTGGAACAACTGCATTTATTGTTATAGTGTATATATATATATATATATATATATATATATATATATATATATATATATATATATATATATATGTATGTATGTATATATATATATTTATATGTCCTAATTCTTGTATGTAGATATGTGTTGTACGTCAAGGTAAATGAACTCTTTTATCATGAGAATTCCACAAAAACCTATAACTCATCATGTTTTGTAGCAAGATTGCATTTTGATAGCGAGGGGTGTTTAGTTGCCTTTTTGCGCTCAAGTAGACAAGGCTCTTGTGCCTGAGAGAGTGATAGCTGTGTACGTTATAGTGTACTTACGAATCTTTTGTAATGAATGAAGAAAACCCATATTCCAACGTCTCATTGTCCGTGTACATGGGTCATATATATATATATATATATATATATATATATATATATATATATATATATATATATATATATATATATATATATATATATATATAAATTATTTTTGCTAGCCAAACTACAACCATAGTTGGAAAAGCAAGATGCTATTATCCCAGGGGATCCAATAGGGAAAAATAGCCCTGTGAGGAAAAGATATAAGGAAATATATGAATAAATGAGAACAGATTAACAATAAATCATTCTAAAAACAGTAACAATGGCAAAACAGATATGTCATATATAAACTATAAAAAGACTTATGTCAGTCTGTTCAACATGAAAACATTTGCTGCAACTTTGATCTTTTGAAGCTCTACTGATTCTACTACCCGATTAGGAAGATTATTTCACAACTTGGTCACAGCTGGAATAAAACTTCTAGAATACTGTGCAGTATTGAGCTTCCTGATGGAAAAGGCCTGGCCAATAGAATTAACTGCCAGCCTAGTATTTTGAACAGGATGGAACTGTCCAGGAAGATCTGAATGTAAAGGATGGTCAGAGTTATGAAAAATCTCATGCAACGTGCATAATGAACTAATTGAACGATGGTACCAAAGAACAATATCCAGATCAGAATTAAGAAATTTAATAGACCGTAAGTTTCTGTCCAACAAATTAAGATGAGAATCAGCAGCTGAAGACCAGACAGGAGAACAATACTCAAAACAAGGTAAAATGAATAGATTGATCACCGAAAATCTTGAAAGACTTTCTCAATAAGCCAATTTTTTTTTTTTGTGTAATGGAAGAAGACACAGACCTAATGTGTTTCTCATAAGTAAATTTGCAGTCGAGAATCATACCTAAAATTTGAAAAGAGTCATACATAATTAAAGAAACATTATTAATACCGAGATCTGGATGTTGAGGAGCCACTGTCCTTGATCTACTTACAATCATACTTTTAATTTTGTTAGGATTCGACTTTATACCCCATAATTTGCACCATGCACTAATTTTAGCTAGATCTCTATTAAGGGATTCAGCAACCCCAGATCTACATTCAGGGGATGGAATTAATGCAAAGAGAGTAGCATCATCTGCATATGCAACAAGCTTGTTTCCTAAGCCAAACCACATGCCATGTGTATATATGAAAAGTAATGGGCCAAGAACACTACCCTGTGGAACAACGGATATCACATTCCTATACTCACTTTGAGATCTATTACTTAAAAAATCAATAATAATGCTAAGAAACGACCCACCCACTCCCAACTGTTTTAGTTTGAAAACAAGGGCCTCATGATTGACACGGTCAAAGGCAGCACTAAAATCAAGGCCAATCATACGAACTTCCTGACCACAATCAAAGGATTTCTGCACAGCATTGGAGATTGTAAGGATGACATCACATGCTCCAAGGCCTTTACGAAAAACAAATTGCAAACTAGGGAATATATGATTACCTTCAGCAAACCTATCAAGACGTTTTACCAGAAGACGTTCAAAAACGTTAGATAATATGGGAGTTATGGAAATTAGGTGGTAATCAGTTGGACTTGAGCTACCACAAACACATTTACATAGAGGAGTAACATTATCAATTCTCCATCAAATGGTGAAAGCTCCTCCTTTTGTTAACTTGAGCAAAATAACAGATAACTTTGGAACTAAGAAATCTGCAGTCTTCATAAAAAACAAAGGAAAAATACCATTTGGGTCTACATCTACATAAGCATCAATGTCCATCAAGAGAGCTTTAATTTCACGAGATCGAAAGGCTAAACTAGTTAGTTTAGCCTCAGGAAAACAGGAATGAAGAAGTTCAAGTTTTTATTATTCTGTTTACTGTCAAAAACATCAGCCAAAAACGGTTGCCTTTTCTGGTTTAAGTAAAGGAGGAACTGTTGCATCTACACCAAAGATTGCAGATTTAAGGGTAGACCACCATTTATGTTCCTGAGTTGTACCAGAAAGGGTTTCTTCTCTGGTTAACTTGAATTCCTTCTCAGCTGAGGCAAAAAGTTTCTGAGCCAAAGCTCCAAGCTGAGTATAGTTATTCCAGGTCAAATCTGATCTGTTACCCTTCCAAAGATGGTAGGCGTCCTGCTTCTACAAATAAGCACTTCTACAACCATCACTGAACCACGGTTTGTCCCTCATTCGGTACCTTAGCACACGAGAAGGGATATGCCTATCAGTTATGTTGCCTAGATTTTCAGTCAAAGGGACAACAGGATCAACACTACTATATTATTTTGAACAATTCAAGCATAAAAGATCATGCAAAATCCCATTCGAGTCTGCTTGAGATTTCCTGTAAATTTTACAAGAGTATGATAAATTAAGGACAGGCTGCTCAGTCTTCACTACTAATGAAATCATGGCATGATCAGATGTCCCGACTGGAGAACCAACCTTACTAGTTATAACGCTAGGGGAGTCAGTGTATACTGTGGCGGGATGTTGCAAGAACAAGCCCCACACCCTTGAATCACACTTACTGACAATGGTCTCCTCAACACATACTTTCCCCTTACGATATCTAAAACTGGACTCTTAGACAAAAGGACACAAAAAACAACACAACCTTAAAACTATATAGTTCTTACTAACTATAATAAATCCAACCAGAACCATCCACATTCAAAATACTTAAAACTAATCATAAAAAATATTAAATATAAAACGTAACACCATTCAAATAAACGAAAAAATTTAACAAACTTAAATTACACCGCACACCAACACCAAAAATAAATATATATATGAATTATCTTGTATAAATATTTTATGGACTCCAACACAAAGCCGACTGTCTTTTACGGCAACTACCACAATCACAGCTTTGTTGTCAACAGATTACACTGTGTGGCAATTTGCCACAACTGCCACGCTGAATTGATTGTTAGTCATCATCCCCATCATCATCATTATCATCATCATCATCAACAATCCAAATACAAAGGCCAGGTCATCATCGGTTCAGCAATCCAAAAGCAGTCCAAACAAAATCGTAATACAGGCCAGGTCATCAACAATAAATCCACTTTCTAACAATTCGGTCTCTCCAAAGGAGGAATCACGGCCAGCCAAAATAAAAAAGAAAAATCACTTACAAACACTCCTAACTAACTGAACTATCGCACTATAATCAAAGATAAATAATAAATTGTTCCTATCATTCACAATCACTACAAGCAAAGATAAACAAAACTGTACTTACTTTTGAAATATATAAACACTTTCTCGCTGGTCGAAAAATGATATAAAATATAATCCAGCATTCACAAACGAACTGTCTCAAGCTGCAGTCAAATAAAAAAAGCATTCGCTCCGAAACATTCACCACTGTCGTAACCTAACTAAAAAATGTAAACAAACAACCTCATTTGTACCAACAGTCTTTCTCACCACAAACAATCATTCTCTAACTACCACTTGCTCTTCGGCGCGCACCGCACCGCGGACACCCAAACACACAAACAAACACACACTCTCGCGCGATCTAGCAAAACTAAAGCAAATGAAATTCTCTCTCTCTCTCTCTCTCTCTCTCTCTCTCTCTCTCTCTCTGGATTTGGCAAAAGAAAAAATTTAAATAAAACAAAAATAAATCCTCCACATTCCTCCCCCCTTACTTTGCCAAATCCTTCTCACACAACACTTACATTATTTTTTTCATAACCCAGTCGCAGTCGGGAACGGGACCTCTACTCCGAGTAACTGGGCCTCCATATACTCTCTCATTTACTTCTTCCTTATCACAATCATTCGCTACATTAACACTATTCCTATCTAAATGCCTATCATCTAATATATCATGTACAATCATATCTACCTCGTTCTCATCTGGCCCTATAATTACACTCATTTCTGTAAACAATTCATCCATTTCATCAAATACATTCTCAACTTTAGTAAAAGATTCATTCATGCTACTAATCATTCTCCTATCTCTCACTCTCGCATTCGTCATCCTTTCTTTTACATCACCTAAGGAAAAGCCACACACACTATAGGTATCATTCATACTCAACCATGATTCATCTGTATTAACACATTTATCTTCCATACACACTTGCACATTTACACCCTTGTCATACTTATTTCTATTCACACTTTTACTTATAAAATTTCCACTTTTTTCATCCTTACTTAAAACTTTCAAACGCCTCTTTTTCCTATATTCAACTAACACGAATTGTTTATTTTCCAGCCCTAACTTCTCATGCATACTAGATTCATACTTGCTCATTTCCAACCAATTACTCATCCCATTCTCACAAACATTAATCCTATTCCTTCCACACACACAGGACTCACCCAGCTGAACCCTCTTACACTCTAGTTTCCCGAACATCCTGGCTGATTTACTCCCTTCTTCCTACATACCCTAGCTACATGCCCATCTGCACCACATTCAGTACACTTACCCCGTGGCTCCTTGCACATTCTAGCATAATGACCATCCTTACCACAATTTCCGCAAATCACATTCATACGATTACTATGACATCCACTCGCTATGTGCCCAGTCATACCACACCGATAACATTTTATCCCTTTCTCTTTCTTGCACTCACTAATTCTATGCCCTACCTCACCACAATCAAAACAAGCACCTAGAGCCCATCTACATTCTTCTTATGTCCTACTTTCCCACACCTATAACACTTTTCATCACGGACACGGCTATCTGACATACCTCGATGTGCACTCACACTTCTATCCCTATTGCGCCAATTACCCTGCCTAAATCCTTCATTTGTCCTTACAGGTATTCCCACATTACTTGCCCTAACACTCCTATCTACTACATTATCAGCTACCCTCATTGGTCCTCTCAAAATTGCGTCCTTATAACTACCAAATTCTATTACACTTTCTTCCATTCCAGTTCTTACACTCACAGATTTACTTTCTTTCATGCACCTATCTAACTCATAATCCTCAACTATCTCTAGTATATCATCCCATGTCAATCTCTCTTGCGTCCACCTCATTTTCTCCTTGCGTTTCAAATTAATAAACTCAGCAACATTCTCAGGCACAGTAGCCAAAAACTTCCTCATTAACTCCTTATTCTCATTTATACCTTCATCCCCATACTTCTTCCTAGCTAAAGTTTCCAACCTACATACATACATCGATATCGCTTCTCCTGCATTCATCCGTGCTTCATCAAAATCATTCTTACGCTTATACTTAACACTCCCTTTCATACGTTTTACCTGCTCAATTATTCTCTTTTTAACACTTTCATAATCAACGTCCCCTACACTCATTATCACTCCATACATCGTCAACAAATACCCAGTCAAATATTCTCCTAACTCCCTAGCCCAAACTCTTTTACTATCACCATACTTATCCTGACAATACCTCTCATACTCCTTGAAAAAATCATATACATCCCTACTGCTATGCTCATTGAACCTTTCACACCGAGGTACCTCTCTCATAAACACAGACTTACACACATCACGTTCATTCTCACTGCTATCATCACTGTCTACTCCCTTGTTACCTTCTTCTTCATTTGAATATAATGAATCCACTTCCACACTTAAATACCTATCCTTAACCATTCCCTTCTTACCCTTTTTCTTACTTACCACTTTCACCCATTCACGATCATCCTTACTATCATCCTGACACTTTTTCTTTTCTTTCTTTACATCACTTTTACCTTTCTTATTCTTCCTATTACATTTTTGTTCATCCTTACTATGCCTAATTCCCTTATCTTCAATCTCACTATCACTATTACTATTACTATCACTATCACTTCCTTTCCCATTATCACCTACCTTAACCTTCTCTTCCACTACCAACCCATTACCCGAAGCTGAGGACACTCCTCCGACTGCACCTTCACCCATTATAGTTTTCATCATCCCCATGACTTGCCCCATCATATCTTCCATTCGTTTCTCCATTCGTTCTTCATTCTCTCGCATCCTCATCTCAACACCCTCTTCCACTCTCTCTACAGTTCCCTGAATTTCCCTCAGTTTCCTATGCATCTCCTCATTCTCACACCTTAACCACTTATTCTCTTGCAACAACTTCTCCTCACGCTCCTTACTCAGCCGCAATTCCTCCTTCAAAACCCTTAATCGTTCTTCCATTTTTCATCAACCTGTTCTTCAGCCTTAAATCTAATTCCTAATCCTATCAGTCCTTCGTCCAAGAGTCTAGCTTCAATCCCACCTCGGCAGTCCCTGTTCGGGCGCCAAAATAATGTGGCGGGATGTTGCAAGAACAAGCCCCACACCCTTGAATCACACTTACTGACAATGGTCTCCTCAACACATACTTTCCCCTTACGATATCTAAAACTGGACTCTTAGACAAAAGGACACAAAAAACAACACATAACCTTAAAACTATATAGTTCTTACTAACTATAATAAATCCAACCAGAACCATCCACATTCAAAATACTTGAAACTAATCATAAAAAATATTAAATATAAAACGTAACACCATTCAAATAAACGAAAAAAACCTAACAAACTTAAATTACACCGCACACCAACACCAAAAATAAATATATATATGAATTATCTTGTATAAATATTTTATGGACACCAACACAAAGCCAGGTCATCAACAATAAATCCACTTTCTAACAATTCGTTCTCTCCAAAGGAGGAATCACGGCCTGCCAAAATAAAAAAGAAAAACCACTTACAAACACTCCTAACTAACTGAACTATCGCACTATAATCAAAGATAAATAATAAATTGTTCCTATCATTCACAATCACTACAAGCAAAGATAAACAAAACTGTACTTACTTTTGAAATATATAAACACTTTCTCGCTGGTTGAAAAATGATATAAAATATAATCCAGCATTCACAAACGAACTGTCTCAAGCTGCAGTCAAATAAAAAAAGCATTCGCTCCGAAACATTCACCACTGTCGTAACCTAACTAAAAAATGTAAACAAACAACCTCATTTGTACCAACAGTCTTTCTCACCACAAACAATCATTCTCTAACTACCACTTGCTCTTCGGCGCGCACCGCGGACACCCAAACACACAAACACACAAACAAACACACACTCTCGCGCGATCTAGCAAAACTAAAGCAAATGAAATTCTCTCTCTCTCTCTCTCTCTCTCTCTCTCTCTCTCTCTCTCTCTCTCTCTCTCTCTCTCTGGATTTGGCAAAAGAAAAAATTTAAATAAAACAAAAATAAATCCTCCACAATACGAGGTCCAAGCAGTTACCAGACCTGTGGGAAGCTTCACTTATGATTTGCTTACAGCCTGATTCAGAGGGAAAGTCTTAGGCTGCGTTTACATCAAGCGAATCGAATCGATTCAATTCATGGAGAATCATTTGACTCGAGTCATTTTGAATCTATATTAATCTGATTAACACATCATTCAGTACTAAGGCCGCCTTCGAGGAGTATGGACGTCTTTGCTGTTGCAGAAATAGCATTTTTGCTGTGGCTGAGAAAGCGTAGACGGAGGCGGAGACAACGAATATGGGTGCATCCAATAAATTCCAGAAGACCTGAATTTGGGAGCTTTGGACATTTGTTCCCAGATTTGGTCAATAATCCGGAGAAGTTTTATGACTTCTTTAGGATGACCACAGAACAATTTAAGATGTTGGTTGAGTTGATGGGACCCTCCTTCAAGAAGCAGAATACCAATTACCGTCTTGCAATTCGACCTGACTCGCCTTGACTGATAAAAATATGGGACCGCGAGCATCAGTGATTCTGAATCGCCATGAATCTCCATGATTTGAATTGACTCGATTCGCTTGGTGTGAACGATTCCATTGAATTTAACGTGGCGAATCATGACGAATCATGAATTGGGATGATTCTCCATGATTTGAATCGATTCGATTCGCTTGGTGTAAACGCAGCCTAAAGCTCTTAAGCTATGGCGATCGGTAGGAGAAATAGAACTTAACCACTCCCAAATGTGAACATTGCCTTTCTATCATCTTGTATCTTAGCCATAATGGTAAGAAGGCAATCGAAGATAGAATCATCCATGTCTGGATTCCGGTAGATCGAACACAAATAAAAGTTGTTATGCCTGCCACAAACTTTTATTACCTGAATCTCATGACATCCATATTCATAGCAGGACTTATGAGAAGCAGGGTACTCAGTCCTAATATACACTGCCATTCCCCTGGCCCTAGGGATGACATCGCGTTTCAACATTATTGCTTCTTAAAACCAGTTATAAGGAGTCCAGATGAGTACCTCATATTAGAAACCAAAGTTTCTGAGCACAAAAAAATATCATACTGTCTGGACGCAATTGTTAGATTTTGAATATTTGCATGAAGACCACGAATATTGCAATACAGAAGAAGGCATTGATGAAATCTAGGACGTATTGGTCCCGGATTTCGCTCAATATCTCCAGACAGTATAAGAATTAAAATTAATAAAAAAGAGACATCATACTTAAAAACTATATTAACAACAATTATAACAAAAACAATATGTACCGAATTATAAATAAAGTGATTGGTCAAAGCCATAGACTATAGTAAAAAGTCAGAAAAACTGGTCAACATGGAGGAGCCGATACACCATGCAAGGCTACATACCCTCCAGGATAGCCACTTCAACTGAAGGGAGGACATTAAGGATGGTTTTGAGAAGAAAAAGAATCAGTCAAGGAAAAGACAACCTCTTGATAAACCACCAGGCATCCATAGCCCTTCTATTAAGCCTGCCCAACACACCATTTCAAAAAAAGAAGAGGAAGAAAAAAAAATAAGATAAAATAGTGTGCCCGAGTGTACCCTCAAGCAAGAGAACTCTAACCCAAGACAGTGGAAGTCCATGGTACTGAGGCTCTGGCACTACCCAAGACTAGAAAACAATGGTTTAATTTTGGAGTGACCTTCTCCTGGAAGAGCTGCTTACCATAGCTAGAGTCTCTTCTTCCCTTACCAAGAGGAAAGTACACTGAACAATTGCAGTACAGTAATTAACCCCTTGGGTGAAGAAGTGTTTAGTAATCTCATTGTTGCCAGGTGTATGAGGAAAGACGAGAATCTGTAAAGAATAGGTCAGACTATTATGTGTATGGATAGGCAAAGAGAAAAAAATAAGCAGTAAACAGAGAGAGGGATTCAATGCATTACTGTCTGGCCAGTCAAATGATCCAATAACTCTTTAGTGGTAGTATATCAACGGGCGGCTGGTGCCCTGGCCAGCTACTACATATATATATATATATATATATATATATATATATATCTATATATATATATATATATATATATATATACATACATACATGTATATATACTTGTATTTACGTATAGTAATTAGGAAAAAAATATAACTAGATAAACATCGTTTTTAAATTGAAGTAGCATAGCTGTTATATCAACAGTGATTTAACATAAAGTTATTCTCTTGAGAAGGTGAATATTATTTAGGATCAATATCTTTACTCTATTTCCTATAACAAATCAAATATATTCACCAATTGTCTCTTATCTTTGGAATCCTTAATGATTCAAGGCACAGATTAATCTAAATTAATGACCATTATCGTCCCAAGGTCATTAGTCAGCCTTTATCGTCC
>NC_090735.1:49384772-49389772 GCF_036898095.1 Palaemon carinicauda
AGAAAGTAGAGAGAAAGAGATGATAAACCAGAGGCCTAGAAATAGGCTACGGAGGTCATTCTTCAAATTCATCATCCATGTGCATGATATTTAAAATGAAGAAAATAAAATAATTAACTGGCGTGTATGCACTAAAATATTTATAAAAAAATGACACTATGATCCTAAGCTATAGCCAGATTGAACGGTATATAGACGGACTACACTTCTATTCCTTCTATTCACGTTTCCTAGATGTCGAGTGACAGAGTGAAATTGAGAATGTTTCATGTGGTCCGCCATATCTTGTTGGATAAACTCGTTTAAACTTTAAAAGATATTCTTCTGGAAATTTAATTGAATAAAAAAATATATAATTGGCGACACAAACAAATGATATTCCATGCCAATTTCATCTAAATGTTCAACAATTTTGCAAAATTTCAAATGCAACATCTGTTTTGAAATATTTCAAAATAATTTGAAATTGTGTTATCGTAGATTAGTTATGTTAAGTAACCAAGAACACAAAAGCCTTTCAGTAAATAAAAAAGGAATGGGTTGGATCAATTTTTCGACCTTCAGCTGTACTTCATTTTGAATACCTGTTTTTGTTCCTTCCACTCACTCTTTGGTAGTACAGTGGTAACGGATTCGCATAGAATTCGCATGGCAGCAGATCGATCCCAGCACGGAACCTGGAAATTAAGCTGTCCACTGGGGAGAATACTGTTGTGATTGGGCAACAAGGGGGTGGGGGTGGGGTTGCCTGTCCGGCTGACGTTCTTGTGTGCATCTATTCTAACGAAACTGGAACTGAAACCAGATACCTTTACCTTTGACTTACACTGCCCCATAATCATTATTATTATTATTATTATTATTATTCTTACTTGCTAAGCTACAACCCTAGTTTGTAAAGCAGGATGCTATAAGCCCAGGGGCTCCAACAGAGAAAATAGCCCATTGAGGAAAGAAAACAAGGAAAAATAAAATTTTAAGAACAGCAACAACATTAATGTAAACATTTCCTATATAGAATCTAAAATCTTTAACACAACAAGAGGAAGAGAAATAAGATAGAAAAGTGTGTTCGAGTGTACCCTCAACCAAGAGAACTCTAACCCAAGACTGGAAGACCATGGCACAGAGGCTATGGCACTACTCAGGACTAGAGAACAATAGTTTGATTTTGGAGTGTTCGCTTTAATTCCTTCCCCGCCTTAATATATGATTATGATTACTAAATATATTCTCTTATCCAAAATGTTCATATTTTTTTTTTTCTAATTAAACTGATGGGTTTCATAATTCTCAAAATTTCATCCCCTCTCACATTACGTTATAACAGGAGCCGTAATTCTTGTTTATAAAATCCTCCTTAATTCTATTTCCTTTCCCACGAACCAGGAAACGGTTCCATTCAGAAGATTTCGGAGGCAGCGTTCCAATCTCGAAATACTTTCAACAATCGTATTATTCCATCACCGAGATTTTTGGAAATATTAAATTCCGGAAGAGGAGAACTGACCCTACTTCCTGCGACGGATGGAAGGAGGAGGTGAATGCCAATGCGTGAGATGTATGGTTCAAGGAGTCTTCGCTTGGTTCATTAAACCGAGTATCCAGGTCAGGGTTGCATCTCGGAGGAGGGAATAAAGGAAGGGCTTTAGCAGGATGGAGGGCTGAAATGCACGAGAGAGAGAGAGAGAGAGAGAGAGAGAGAGAGAGAGAGAGAGAGAGAGAGAGACTCGTTAGTATATAAAATATGAAATATACAACTTATGTAAGGAATTATAAGTTTTTCCTGCTCACAAATCTCACCAATAAGAACCCTTTCCTTCAGCCCTACGAGAAGACCCTTCTTTCCTAGTTCAATCTCACGCAGTAATAGTAAACCTTTGTGATATCTTCCCCCGAACACCACTCGAGAGGGAATTTCCCTTTTATCGCTAAATAAATACCGCTACCTGAAACACCATCGCGAGAAACAGCAAATGACCAATTCCTCTCAGAGTTGTGAAATCGCCGAACTATGGCACCAGACATGATCGGAGCAGGCGAATAGAAACACTTCCATTACTCTGAGAAAAGGGTATGGTGTGTGTTATTACTGGTTTTATTTCTTTGCCCAAGAATAAAGTAGAAGGTTTAACTATCCATAGGACCCCTTAACGAAGATTGGAGTGGTGGCCAGAGGGTAGGACCGGATCCAGTAATTCTCCCGGCGCCAAAGTTTGGTCGGGATCTGAAGACGATCCTTTGGTGAGAAATTCGCGCTGAAGCGATGGATTTTCTCGGTGGAATCGAGTGAGTTAAATAGATTCGTGTTTGCCTTTTCGTGATCTTTTCAACCATGAAGCCGTTTCCCTTTATAAAAGGTAATTTCGGAGAATTTTGCTTCATTCGGGACAATTTCCTTTTCTAACCACTGAATCAAATTGGCATTCCTTGAGCTGAAAGCTTCCCTGAAATCACCATCAGAAGATAGTGGCATTGAGAAAAAGTTTTGCGCAACAAAATGACTATTATTATTATTATTATTATTATTATTACTTGCTAAGCTACAACCTAAGTTGGAAAAGCAGGATGCTATAAGCCCAGGGGCTCCAGCAGGGAAAATAGCCCAGTGAGGAAAGGAAATAAGAAAAAATAAAATATTTTTAGAACAATAACAATGTAAAAAAAATATATTTCCTGTATAAATTAAAAAAAATTCA
Source organism: Palaemon carinicauda (assembly GCF_036898095.1). Lineage (NCBI taxonomy): Eukaryota > Metazoa > Arthropoda > Malacostraca > Decapoda > Palaemonidae > Palaemon > Palaemon carinicauda. The sequence goes on from NC_090735.1 coordinate 49,387,472, forward strand.
ACAAAACAACAGGAAGAGAAATTAGATAAAATTGTTTGCCCGAATGTACCTTCAAGCAAGAGAACTCTAACCCAAGGCAGTAGAAGACCATGGTACAGAGGCTATGGCATTACCCAAGACTAGAGAACAATGGTTTGATTTTGGAGAGTCCTTCTCCTAAAAGAGCTGATTACCATAGCTAATGAGTCTCTTTAAACTTTTATTTGAGGTTACTGCTGAAACTCTCGAATTTACTCTTTATTTACTCTTTTTTTTGAGTAGTCTGTCCCTTTTTCTTTGCGATAAAATATAGGTTGTTTGGTTTTTAATATTCATACGACAGATGCAAATAAACAATGAGTTTCCTTTCTCATTTTAATCTCGCTCTTTTCATTGTAATAGTTTCTAAGTTTATTTGCTATGATCTCGACTAACATAAGCATAATTCATGTAAACACTAACGATAAGATATAGCCTTTTAAAGGTATGGATATTCTTATTCCTAAATTTGTTTACCGACCTTGTGATTCCTATAGAATGGTCTCAGAAAAATTGTAACATTCGTAATACTGTTTACTTCTTATTTTATATGACAAACTTCTAAACTTCTAATGTTCATTTTTTTTCTTTTTTGCAAAGGATTTGTCAGTTTATCCTTTTTGTTTGAGGTCGATGTGCTTCCATAGAAAAGCGAATTGCCATCAAAAATATTTCTTAATATTTGCAGTTGAAATATATTATAAATAAGAAAATGTAGTACTACGCTAATGGGAATGAGACTGGCATGTGAATGTTATATGAGAATTTGTATAAAGTATGAGGCTGTGAGGAGCTTTTTGTGTAATAGTTGTGAGGAAGACAACAACTTTAGGTGAGAGGAAGGTGGACATACATACGGAGTCATGTATGAGAGAGAGAGAGAGAGAGAGAGAGAGAGAGAGAGAGAGAGAGAGAGAGAGAGAGAGAGAGAGAGAGAGATTGTGTCGAGAAAAAAATCAACTGTAAGGGATAGAAAGGTGGACACATATATGGAATCACGAGAGAGAGAGAGAGAGAGAGAGAGAGAGAGAGAGAGAGAGAGAGAGAGAGAGAGAGAGAGAGAGAGAAAATTGTGTCGAGAAAATAACAATATAAGGGACAGAAAGGTGGACATGCATAATATAGTCCCTGAGAGAGAGAGAGAGAGAGAGAGAGAGAGAGGAGAGAGAGAGAGAGAGAGAGAGAGAGGTTTCCAATTCATGTATTTCATAGGCGAAATATACTCCGGAACCTTAATCTCCTCTCACCATTTCGAAAACATTCTAGAAATCGGATACATAAAATACAAAGAAAACAGAAATGACCAGATCTGACATCAGTGTCGGGGGATTGGTCTGGAATATCCGAGAAGAAAAAATGGAGAAACGTATTTCTGAAGAATCTGCTGCCACAGACGGAAAGGAAGTTTAGTATTTTCGACATTTTGCAAGATTGATTCTGTCTAGAAACACTGGTGTTTCATGGCGTAAAGACTCTCTCTCTCTCTCTCTCTCTCTCTCTCTCTCTCTCTCTCTCTCTCTCTCTCTCTCTCTCTCTATATATATATATATATATATATATATATATATATATATATATATATATATATATATATATATATATATACAGAGAGAGAGAGAGAGAGAGAGAGAGAGAGAGAGAGAGAGAGAGAGAGAGAGAGAGAGAGAGAGAGAGAGAGAGAAAACAAATGCAATATCTGTCACCTCATCATCAGGAATTGATTCTTGAGGAAGCGAGAAGATAAAGAAACGATTTTATGCAAATGGGCTCCAGCATGTCAACTGCTTTTTTTTTTTTTTTTTTAAATGCGACTGTCATTTTATGCTTTTACTTTTTATGCATATTTACAATTCTACGGATTGCCGTAGCATGTTGTAAACGTCTCTGCCTCGTAATTTGTTGGACGGCGGTTCGTTGCCACTCTGGTGACACCGGTATTGGAGTGAATGCCAAATAGTTAAACAGCTGATGGAGATTGTAATATAGGCAGTAGGGCGTAAAAAGAGCTTCCTCAATCTCTTGAACTAACCCCTCAGAGAGGATAATGTGTCTAGTTAAGAAAATTTTAATTATCATGAAATAATATCGTCCTGATGGGTTAATGATATTATTATTTCTAGATACTATCAGACACTCCACAGGTGTAGTCTGAATGTTATTAAGCTAATTTCCAAAATTTGATTTTTTGTCCTCGGTCTTGGTTGGAAATTTATGACAAATTATTACCTTTTGTTTGTATTATGACAAGCAATAAGCACACTATGACTCTCTACACTCATTCTT
>NC_090735.1:49394772-49397272 GCF_036898095.1 Palaemon carinicauda
TGGTCCTCCTTGTTTCGTCTTTTGGGAAAAAAAGAATATATGCTCTAATTTTTTAAGGCTTTTTAACGAAACCCTTAGCGAATCTCCCGAGCAACCGGATATAAAGCCATTTGTCATTTTAATGAGGACGGTTTGGCGGTGACGTCAGGAGACGACGGTCCTTCTAAGAGCAGAGGATCACAGAAGCCACTACGAGCTGGCTTTGTAAACGGACAGGCTGTCTCCGATCAGAAAGACAGATAGCGGCAACAAGAAGAAAAGGAAAGGCTCTCACCCCCCCCCCCCCCCAACCTTACTCACGAACTCGTACCTCGTATGTATGATGGATGATATGGCGACAACGAGAGAGAAAACTCGATTGTTTGAGTGTTTAGGAATGAGTGGAGCTGTGTGTTACGTATGGAGTATTAACAAGTTAGTCTCTCTCTCTCTCTCTCTCTCTCTCTCTCTCTCTCTCTCTCTCTCTCTCTCTCTCTCTCTCTCTCTCTCTCGTGTATATATATATATATATATATATATATATATATATATATATATATATATATATATATATATATATATATATATATAGCGTAAAAACTCGAAATGAAATTTGTGTGTAAAGTGTTAAACTCCAAAATTATTTATTTCATGGTTATATTATTGTTGCTGTTGTTGTTGTTGTTGTGGTGGTGGTGGTGGTTAGGAAGCGTTCGTTTGATGTGATTATACCTGCATTGTGTTTTGTGGATTATATTTGGAGATCCTGTTTAGGTGCCGTAGCTAATTTTACTTACACTTTATCGTTTTGTTGATGACCACCTTGTTGTCATTATTTGATTTAGGCCTAAAAGAGAAGAAATTGAATCAGGAATTACAAGCTTTGACCAAATCGATGGCTAAAATTCTTCAAGAAAGTAGAGAGAAAGAGATGATAAACCAGAGGCGTAGAAATATGCTACGCAGGTCATTCTTTAATGTCATCGTCCATGTGCATGATATTTAAAAGGAAGAAAAGGAAATGATTAACTGGAGTGCATGCACTGAAATATATATAAAGAAATGACACTTTGAATTCCCCCCCCCCCCCCCAAAGAAAAAATATACTTTGGTCTCAACTTTTGACAGTATAAAACTAAAAGAAACTGAACATAGGCCGTAGCACATACCACCTTTCCACCTAAGCTAGAACCAGATTCAACGGTAGATACACGGACTACACTTCGGTTCACGTTTCGTAGATGTCGAGTGATAGAGTAAGATTAAAAATGTTTCACGTGGTCCCCCATATCTTGTTGGATAAACTAGTTTGAATTTTAGAGGATATTCTTCTGGAAATTTGATTGAATGAAAAAGAATATAATTGGCGACAAAAACGAATGATATTCCATGCCAATTTCATCCAAATGTTCAACAATTTTGCAAAACTTCAGATGCAACATCTGTTTTGAAATATTTCAAAATAGTTCGAAGTTGTGTCATCCTAGATGAGTTATGTTTAGTAACCAAGAACACAAAAGCCTTTCAGTAAATAATAATAAAAAAAAAATGGGTTGGATCAATTTTTCGACCTTCAGCTGTAATTCATTTTGAATACCTGTTTTTGTCCCTTCCCCTCTCTCTTTGCTAGTACAGTGGTAACTGGTATTTCATGTATATATTTTCTTTTATTATTACTATTGGGGGAGTCTGATTTATATATCCAATAAAGATATTCTGAAGTACATTTATTAAAATTTGGTTACGAATGGTAACAAATTTTACACACGGGTTATTCTTATTACCGAATTATCAGACATTTTGTGATTAAGGTTATTATTATACCATAGCCGTGAAATTCTGTTTAGTTCATGAGACAGCAACCTTTTTGTGTACTAAGTATCAATTTACTCACATAGGTCATAACAAACCCATTGTGAATAGTAACTCAAAAATGGATAGATGTGAAAACTGTTTCTCCGTACATATCATTAATAACTTTCTCATTTTTCTACATGAACTTATTTTTATTATCATTTGTATTATTTTATTGATTAAGACCTGTTATTGTGCATTTTATGGAGATGAAGTTGGGTCTGTCTGCATCATAAATCAACATGTAAATATAATGGAACCAGTATCAGGTGTTTCTCCTTGGGAAAAAACATTTATTCATTGTAGTATTCAACAAGACATTCACTCCAGGACAATCCTTATGAATTGCATTAGAAAATATCCAACAATCCTTACGAATTGCATAAGAAAATGTTCAACAATCCTTACGATTTGCATAAGAAAATATCCAACAGTCCTCACGAATTGTACAAGAAAATATACAACCCTTACGAATTGCATTATAAAATATACAACAATTCTTACGAATTGCAAAAGAAAATATCCATCAATCCTTACAAATTGCATAAGAAAATATTCAACAATCCTTATGAATTGCATAAGAAAATATCCAACAATACTTACGAATTGCATTAGAAAATATCCAATAATCCTTACGATTTGCATAAGAAAATATCCAACAATCCTC
>NC_090735.1:49402272-49407272 GCF_036898095.1 Palaemon carinicauda
TATATATATATATATATATATATATATATGTATATATATATATATATATATATATATATACATACATATATATATATATATATATATATATATATATATATATATATATTCATATATGCATATATACTGTATATGTATATATATATATATTATATATATATATATATATATATATATATATATATATATATATATATGTATATATATACAAGATAAGCGCCCAAGCCCTTTCTCCACCAAAGAGGGCCAGGCAATGGCTGCTGATGGTCCAGCAGATGTACCTATAGGCTCCCCCAAACCACCCATCCTTAGTTCATAAGGATGGTGAGGCTGTAGCTGCCAAAGGAACTAACGAGTTTGAGCGGGATTTGAACCCCAGTCTAGCGATCACCAGTCAGGGACGTTATCACATCGGCCACCACACCCAGGAGCATTAGTATTCTAGAAGTTTTATTCCAGTTGTGGCCAAGTTGTGGAATGCTCTTCCTAATTAAATCGGTGGAACTTCAAGAGTTGAAACTTGCAGCGAATGTTTTTATGTTGAACAGGCTTACATATATCTCTTTTCATAGTTTCCATATAAAAGATACATTTTAATGTTGGTACTGTTCTTAAAATATTTTGTTTTAAATGGCCATTATTTCCCTTGTAGTTTATTTATTAACTTGTTTTCTTTCCTCACTGTTCTATTTTCCCATTGTGGACACTTTAGGCTTATATCGTCCTGCTTTTCCAACTAGGGTAATAATAATAATAATAATAATTATAATAATAATAATAATAATGATAATGATTAGGTTTCTTGTCCAATCTTCGTAAATACCTAAGCAAAATATAAAGTAAAGAAATTCAAGAAGATAAGAGCAGGAAAAATTGTTTCCCAAAGGAAACTTCTGAATCCTTAGCAAGTTCAAAAAGTGTTAACGGTCTCTTTAGCGTAGCCTTTAGTATCTGTAACGTGTTGAATACTTGTTCACGCCTCAATAACAGAGTTCTCGGGAGAGCGCCTTGGATCTCTCAGTGGCTGTTACGGGGGAAATACTAGAGCTTCAAGTTGTTCCTTTATGTGACTGTTCTTATGTTAGAACCAATTTAACTTTTTGTTTCTATGGGCGTGTTGGAATTACAGGAGTTTATAGAGACAAAATTGGGTGCAGAACAATACTGTGGTTTTTTTTCAGAAGTAAGATGTCAAAATGTGTTTTCCCAATGAGTAAACGGCGGCGTCAATGACTCTAGATGCCAGGATGCCAGAAAACCTCAAATCAATCAATCAATCAACTAACGAGCAAAGTTGATCTAGCGACGGATTCTGCTCCAAAAGTGTTCTTCAATAAAAGTTAAACCCAATATTAGAAACATCCCTCCTCACCGTTCTCCGGACTGGGGTTCGAGTTCCGATCAAGCTCGATAATTTCTTGTAGTGTCTGTAACATCACCATCCTTGGGAACTAAGGATGGGGGTTTTTGGGGGAGCCTGTAGGTGTACGTGCTAAGTCATCAGCAGCCCTTGACTAGCCCTCCTGGTCCTAGCTTGGGTGAATAGGAAGTCGGGCACTGATCATAAGGATATATAGTCAGATCCTTGGGCATTGTCACTGTCCCTTGCCTCTGAAATTCATGAGTTGCCTTTGAACCTTTAAATAATCATAAACTGTTTTATAAGTATAATTTGGTCATTAACTATTGTAAGTACAATTTGGTTATGAACTGTATTATAAATGCAATTTTTCAGAGTTTATAGAAATCACTAGAAATTTCCAGATAAGTAATTTTCATGCATTATATGTTGGTATGTGAGTGAACTTTGTTCTCTTCAACTTGTTATGATTACGGGCTTCCATTAGTGCAAGAGCCTGTAGCTTGCACACCTTGTGTAATTGCCGCTCTAAAAGCAAGCAACTTGTTATCAAGATATCGTGGTTAATGGAACAGACAAGACATTGCCTGCACAGTATTCTAGAAGTTTTAATCCAGCTGTGACCAAGTTGTGGAATGATCTCCCTAATCGGGTAGTTGAAATCAGTAGAACTGCAAAAGTTCAAAGTTGCAGCAAATGATTTTATGTTGGACAGACTGACATAAATCTTTTTATAGTTTGTAAAAGACATATCTGTCTTGACGTTGTTACTGTTTTAGAATGATTTACTGTTAATTTGTTCTCATCATTTATTTATTTCCTTATTTCCTTTCCTCACTGGGTTATTTTTCCCTGTTGGAGCCCTTGGGCTTATAGCATCTTTCTTTTCCAACTAGGGTTGTAGCTTGGCTAGTAATAATAATAATAATAATAATAATAATAATAATATACCCCCCAAAAACTCGGTAGAATATAGATTGGTGATACCTTCGTAACCAGCGATCGTCCTGTCTCTTCAAATATGGAAAGTTGACGTACTCAAAGAAACTAAACATCTGGTTCAACTTTGAGTGAATATTGAACCAGAAAGCGACTTCTGCCATCTTGTCAGGTGCAATCAGCTTCGATCGGAAACTTATTGAACTGCATGTCCCGACTCTTTTGCTGCTCGCATGAACAGACTGAATTAAACGTGTTCCGCATAATCAGCAAGGCTGACCTTACCCTTGCTGAGCCCAGACTCGATTTTGTTCAGGGAAAAAGAAACTTTCTCCAACTTTCCGACATTCCTTTCAAAGCCTGCTAGTTGCAACTTCGTTTTGAGTTAGTCGTGTACATCGGCTTCGAGTTTCTAAAAGGTGTTGTTTGACAATTGGTTAACTCTGAAGTTAATATTAGTTTTCGTCGTTTTGGATGAATTCTCAGAATTATCCTTATTCTCGAACACGGAAGATTTCTTGTGATCTTCCTATTCGTAGCTGAAGAACGTTTAAGGATACCAATGTTCTCTTTAAAGGTTTTAAAGGCCGCCCATGAGTAGCAGAGAAGGGACAGTGACGATGGCCTATCAGGATAATGCCATAGAGACTGACCATATATACATATGATCAGCGCCCAAAGTAGGACCAGAGAGGGCAATTTCATTACACTATTGCGGAGTTGGGCTTACTGCTCGAAGGGAAAATTACATCTCGGGTGGTCGAAATACTTCAAAGGTTTCCGGGAAAACTTCAATTAATCTTTATCTCTCATCTTTGTAAAACAATAAGATTTTTCCAAAAATACGGTGGAATTTAACGATTTTCAACATCGTCAGAATTCGTAGGCTGTGTTTGTTTTTCTTGTTCAATTTTAGAAAACAAGGAAATTTGTTACGATGGTCGATATATTTTAGACTTTTTAGTTGGTTTAATAATCAATATCGAGGAGAGTGATATAAGAGAGAGTTCAAACTGCAAGTCTCATCCTAAGAGTTAATGAGATCTTGATCCAGAGGCAGATGAGAGCATAGATAAAAACGGAGTGTAATTCCTGCTCGATTGAAATAATAAATGCACATTTCATTTTGTTAAATTGAAATTGCAATTCCAATTATAATTGTTTCGATGTATAGATATGAATTTTCTTTCCTTTTTATTTTTATCAAGGTAAATTGTGTGTTTGAAACCTTAGATGAAGTTAGCAAGTGAGATCTGCTGAACCTCAGCATATTTCCATTGCCACGTTGCGTCACAGACTGAGAACTTTATTAATTAATCAGTGGGAAATTCAGATATATAAGCTGGTGTTCATGATTCTCTCTCTCTCTCTCTCTCTCTCTCTCTCTCTCTCTCTCTCTCTCTCTCTCTCTCTCTCTCTCTCTCTCTCTCTCTCTATATATATATATATATATATATATATATATATATATATATATATATATATTATATATATGTATATATATATATATATATATATATATATATATATATATATATATATATATATATATATATATATATGTCATTCGTAAAAAGTCACAGTAAATGATCCCAGAAAATCGTTAAAGGTGCATACGCAGTTTATAGTAAGAACAGTTCCATCGATGATTTCAGAATAAAGTATACATGTATCTACACATATGAGTGATATATATGGATGATGTTAAGATCTAAAATATTAAGTTTAAGACCCTAATTGCATACCAGGTAATCTTCAAAGACCTCTTCCCCCCCCCCCCCCCCCCCCCCGTTTCACGATACCAGCAATCTGTTAAAGAAAGTGTAGATTTTTAAACCATCTGGTAAAGGCGTCTCTGATCATTATCATCGAATCTTTGTGCTATAGTCAAACCATTTTAGGAGCGAACTCGGATTCAACAACGTGGTGAAAAGTTGAAACTCTTAGATATATATAACAAAGAGCAAAATTGTTATGAAAAGATTATCACACTAACAGAAATAATCTTAATCCATTTCTCAATTCTGATTGATTATTAAAAGATGGGATTCTTTATAAAGGATTTAATTAACTAAGTTTAATGTAGTATATTTACATTGGTGATTGTATTGTTTTAGAATTTATCTAATTAATGGACAAAATTTTTGTAGTTTCATTATCCCTTTTCCATTTAAAAAAACTGATAGACTTTGTATGCCGTTTTTCTTTCTTCTGGGTGAAGAACACGAGGCGGGGAACTCTCCATGGTATTTGCGAGACAATGAATGAGGAAGTTAATCTTCAAGCATTTAATAGGATTTGAACAAAGGTCTCAGTGAACTGACCCAGGGAAGATGTGGCAACGTACTGTATATGCCATATCTCTTAGTTTGTCATTTTCCTTCTCTTCTCTTAGTGAAGCGAAGGCATCGGCATTAATGAAAATCGGCAGTGCCGCAAATGAGCTCGAAGTTGGCTCGTAAAATGGTTCTACTATACAGTAGGCTAGGTTGTTTGGTGGGGGGGGGGGGGGGGGGTGTGATGGTGAAGGGATTGAAGAACCGCGGTCACTTAAGGCCAAACACAATTAGGTAGTTGAAGTTAACATATACCCCAGATGTAATAGGCTTAAGGTTTTCCTCTCCTACAGCGAACAAAACTCGAATGCCGTTTAATCCGATTCAAAGACCGTTTAAAATCTATCGTCATTCACGGTCAGTTT
>NC_090735.1:49409772-49414772 GCF_036898095.1 Palaemon carinicauda
TGTTATTTTGCGCAAGTTAGCAAGAAGAGGAGCTTTTAGCACTTGTTGGAGAATTGGTAATGTTACTCCTCTATGTAATTGTGTTTGTGGTAGCTCAAGTCCAACTGATTACCGCCCAATTTTCATAACTCCCATATTATCTAAAGTTTTTGAACGTCTTTTGGCAAAACGTCTTGACATGTTTGCTAAAGGTAATCATCTGTTCCATAGTTTGCAATGTGGTTATTGTAAAGGCCTTGGAACTTGTGATGCCCTTCTTACAATCTCCAATGCTGTACAGAAATCCCTTGATTATGGTCTGGAAGTTCGTATAATTGGTGTTGATTTTAGTGCTGCCTTTGGTTTGTTAATCATGAGATCCTTGTTTTCAAACTCAGACAGTTGCGAGTGCGTGGGTTGTTTCTTAGCATCATTATTGAATTTTTAGCTAATGCATCGCAAAGTATTGTTGTTGATGGGCACCATAGTGAGTATAGGAATGTGATATCTAGTGTTCCTCAGGGTAGTGTTCTTGGCCCATTGCTTTTCATACTATATACACATGACATGTGGTTTGGCTTAAAAAACAAGCTTGTTGCATATGCAGATGATGCTACTCTTTGCATCAATTTCATCTCCTGAATGTATATATGGGGTTGTTGAATCCCCTAATAGAGATTTAGCTAAAATTAGTGCATGGTGCAAATTATGGGGTATGAAGTTGAATCCTAACAAAAAAAAAAAATATGATTGTAAGTGGGTCAAGGACAGTGGCACCTCAACATCCAGATCTTGGTATTGATAATATTTCTTTAACTTTGTATGACTTTTCAAATTTTAGGTGTGATTCTCGACAGCAAATTTACTTTAGAGAAACACATTAAGTCTGTGTCTCCTTCAATTGCACAAAAAATTGGCTAATTGAAGAAGTATTTTAACCTTTTACCTTGTTTCGAGTATTGCTCTCCTGTGTCGTCTTCAGCTGCTGATTCTCATCTTATTTTGTTGGACAGGAACTTACGTTCTATTAAATTTCTTATTCCTGATATAGATATTAATCTCTGGTACCGTCGTTTAATTAGTTCATAATGCATGTTGCATAAGATTTTTCATAATTCTGACCATCCTTTACATTCAGATCTTCCCGGACAGTTCCATCCTGTTCGTGATACTAGGAATGAAGTTAATTCTAATAGACAGGCCTTCTGCATCATGAGGCTCAATACTACTGTGACGGGCCGAGAGAAGGTTGTGAACTTAAAGGCAGTATAAAAGCAACTGAGTTAATTTATTATAGAACACTCCTTTATATACAAAACCTCAAGGCAACAGGAAATTTCATGTTCGAAAGACAGACAATGTTACATAGGGGAAACGCAGACATGTTTATTCTGGTTCTTTTTAGTGCGAGGGAAGAGCGAAGATACAAGCATAATATATACAAAATGAATTATGTACGATCGTGTGACACACGGTTGGTACATGGCTTCCCCCCCCCCCCTAAAAATGACATACTGTACATGTTAAATAGGGCACCCTGATCTAGAGAGGCGAACTGTAGGTGGGTCATCTGATCATAAGAAGATCACTTTATCTTATTTTTTTTTTGTGTGTGTGGGGGTGGGGGGTGGGGGGGGGGGGTGGAGGGGGTTACATGAATGCCATTTCGTCTTTCAAGTGAAAATAGTTTCGAAGTTGACGTGATGAGATACGACAGCCTTTACTTTTTGGTGAAAGAAAGGAACGGGTGAACATTACTGATCTCACATGGGAAAGACACAGCTCTTTCAGATGGAATAGATAGATAGATAGATAGACAGATGAAAGGAAAGCGAGATATATTAGCATCAGAAGAGATATCTTTATCTTCCCTTTACTTAGGGCTCGTTCTTTACACTTTATCTTAGTGAGGCTTCCATTATCACGACGTATCTCTCTCTCTCTCTCTCTCTCTCTCTCTCTCTCTACGACCGTAAGTATTCTTTGAAACAGATTAATGGACTTTTGTTCAATAGCTAGAGGAATGTTTACCAACTTTAAGGGAAGAATAACTTCCATATTTGTTTTCTTTTCCAAATTTATTAAAGAATGACTTAGATCATGAAGCTAAGATCACAAAGACTATTGAAACGGGTAAAACCTGTTGGTGAGTCCACGAATTTCATATCAAATAATTTAAATGGTCTAGATTTATTAATGTTCATCCTTATAGTCAAACCATTCGGTGGTGGCCGCTGAAAAGAGCTCTTTGCCAGAACTTGTCATGTCTAAACGTAAACATTTCGTTCATTTTTCCATGATGAAAGCTTTCTTTAGGGACAAGTCGAAACCTTTGAAAACAACAATAAAGGCAGATTAAGAGGTTAACAGTAATACAGGGATAAGCATCCTATTTTCCCTCACCCTTTCTTTACAACTGTACTTACTGGGATTAGATCACCTTAAATAACATCTACTTCATATATATATATATATATATATATATATATATATATATATATATATATATATATATATATATATATATATATATATATATATATATATATATATATATCGAAAATGACATCTAAGCATAAACTATGCTTATAATGAGTTTGAAAGAGTTATTTAAAGAAAAGACTTTTTGAACCTTTTTAATTGCTCTGCCCTGTCAGGTACTTGTCTTTCACTACCAATATTTTTGTGTTTGTGGTCTCCTGGTCACATCCGTCAATCAATGGTCTTTCAGCATAGAAGATAATGATTTCTTAAAGGAAAAGTCAATTTAATCCCTCCCTCTCTCTCTCTCTCTCTCTCTCTCTCTCTCTCTCTCTCTCTCTCTCTCTCTCTCTCTGTTTTTGTATTTATAATATATATATATATATATATATATATATATATATATATATATATATATATATATATATATATATATATATATATATATATTATGTAGACTTTCCTTGGAGATTCTTTCCATCCATTGAATGCAACGTTCTCTCCACCTTCCACTAGTATTTTCTCAAAGGTGGGGATTTTCTTTCGTGCATAAAAGTTTAACAATGTTCTCCTTAAACATATTTGTTGAAGTCGTCGAGAGCATGTTTATCCTTTTTCTTTGTTGAAATTTAGGTTTTTTACATTCTTCATTTTGTGATAATTCGACGAACTATTATTTCAGTAATATTAGTGGCTCCAAAGGTGCAGATACATTCGTCAGTTACATCAGTAAAAGGGCCGTTGTTCATATTCATTGTGAAATATTTGTACACGCTGTATACTGTTTCCAAGCGTTGGCTAAGTTTCCAATCGTTCAAATTTGTATAGCTTATTCAGTCATAGGTACTATTTTATACTCAAAGATCAACCATTCTGGGGATTAAATATTGCTCACTGATCTTTGCCCCATAAATTTACCCTTGTGACATTCAAGATTTCAGACTCGCTATATTGCCAGACTCTCATTACGACAATATGATAAAACTGGCAAATAACCTGTGATTACAATTTTGAAAAACTTTTGTCCAAATATCATAATAGAAATGAATCCTTACCTTATGAAAAATGTATGTTCGACAAGAATAACAGGAGGAGAGAGAGAGAGAGAGAGAGAGAGAGAGAGAGAGAGAGAGAGAGAGAGAGAGAGAGAGAGAGAGAGAGACCGGATTTAACTTCTGGTTAATCGTAGCCACCTCTGGTTAATCCTGAAAGATTAGTAAAAAAGGATCGACATCTCTCATAAAGCGGCTACGTTTATCAGTTTCACTCGGTTTGGATGGATCGTGTCTAACTACTGTGATCTTTTTTCCTTAAATTGGTCGAAATATTTTGACACGAGTACGCTATACGGTGGGTCAGAAATCGTCTCAGCGGCCATGACAGATTGGTTTTACTATAGTAAATCTAATATTAATTACTGTATAACTAGGAAGTAGAGAATAATAAAGGTAAAGGAGTCTAATTTCAATTCCAGTTTCATTACAATAGATGCTCACCAGAACGTGAGTCAGGTAAGCCCACCCACACCAGTGCACCTCCCCACCAGAAAACAGCTTAAAATCATAGTCCCGGGGTGGGATCGATATGCTGCCATGCGAATGCAAGGCGAACACTTTACCACTATACTAGCCAGGAGGAATGTTTAGTTGAAGACATATTTAAAAAAAAAAATTGTACCTCAAGATGATGTGATATCCAAATTGGGTCTAAAACAAATATCTATTTGGCTCTCTTGTATTTCATTTTCTTTTCTTCATTATTACTATTCGGGTAGTATGATTTATATATCCAATAAAGGTATTCTGAAGTACATTTATTAAAATCTGGTTACAAATTTTCTACACTTGTTGTACTTATTAGAAATTTATCAGACATTTTTAGATTAAGGTGTTATCATTTTACCATAGTCGTTATATTATCTTTAGTTAATAAGACATCAATTTTTTTTCCATAGTAAATAACAAATTTACTCTCATAGGTGATAACAAACGCATTGTGAATTGTAACTCAAAAAGGTATAGATGTGAAAACTGTTTCTCCGTACATCTCATTTATAACTTTCTCATTCTGCTACTGAACTTATTTTTATTATGATTTGTATTATTTTATTGATAAAGAAATGTTGTTGTGCATTTTATGGAGAAGAAATTAGGTCCATCTCCATCTAAAGTCAACATGTAAAAATAATTGAACCAGTGTCAGGCTCTTCTCTCTGAAAAAAAAAAAAAAAAAAAAAAACATTTATTCCTTGTAGTATTGAAAAAGACATTCACTCCAGCACAATCCTTACGAATTGCTTAAGAAAATATCCAAGAATCCTTATGAATTGCATAAGAACATATACAACAGTCCTTACGAATTGCATAAGAAAATATCCAAGAATCCTCACGAATTGCATAAAAAATATCCAATTTTCATTACGAATTGCATAAGAAATTGTTCAACAATCCTTACGAATTGCATAAGAAAATATCAAATAATCCTTACGAATTGCATAAAAAAATATCCATCAATCCTTACGAATTGCTTAAGAACATTTC
>NC_090735.1:49419772-49422261 GCF_036898095.1 Palaemon carinicauda
TTTGTGTGTGTGCGTGTTGTGTCTGTGTGTGTATTTATATATAAACTGGATATAAACGAGCCATCGTTAAAAAAAAAAAACATGAGATGTCTCAAGTTTATATTGAACTGGATATATATCCCTTAACGATTGGGGATACCTTAACGTGGTGAAAGAATTTATGTATCACCATAATCAGCAAAGCTGTACTAGTCACGGCCACCCATACTGTGAGCGATCAGACAAAAGTTTCCCACCATCACCAATCTGCAGTGGCCATCGCCGTGATGAGATGGCCAAATCCTAGACATGAATAAATGCATGTATCATGCCTCTATCCTAGAGTGGATTAGAAGCAACTGTATTTGTTGTTAATGCTTATTCTGTATATATAGATGTACTGTATACCATAATCCACACTTTCACCAAAAGAGCATTTCTCCCTTTTCTAGATTTATTCCCCCAATCCCCATTCAGTATCAACTTCATTTCTCTACTTCTCTTTTGACGCCAGTAGTTCATTCACCAAGAAGATTAAGAAAGAAATAGAAAAGCTGCGATGTACACTGAAAGGATAAAAATAACACAATAGAAAGGATGAAGTGCACTTTCCCGTCTCATCATTTTTGTCTTTATTCTCATTTGTGGAACCGTTATAATGCCTGACATGTGTCCTATTATTCGATAAATTATGTCCATAATATAACAGAAGTGTATGATTTTCATTTACTTCAACTTCAAACCTCCTGATAACGAAGAATAGTTAAGTCATTGATTCTTAATTCCCGATGAATTACAAAAATGCATACATTTTGATCGTTAGATATTATATATTTTTTATTCATTTCTAAATATACGATATATTTTCTTTCCTCACCGGGCCATTTATCGCTGTTGAAGGTCATGGCCTTCTAGCATCCTGTTTTCCAACTAGGGTAGTAACTTAGGTGATGATAATAATAATAATAATAATAATAATAATAATAATAATAATAAGAAACTGGAACTGAAACCAGATACCTTTACCTTTACTTTACACTGCCCCGTAATTATTATTATTATTATTATTATTATTATTATTATTATTATTATTATTATTACTTGCTAAGCTGTAACCCTAGTTGGTAAAGCAGGATGCTTTAAGGCAGGGGCTCCAACAGAGAAAATAGCCTAGTGAGGAAAGGAAACAAGGAAAAATAAAATATTATAAGAACAGCAACAACATTAATATAAACATTTCCTATATAAAATGTAATATCTTTTAACACAACAAGAGGAAGAGAAATAAGATAGAATAGTGTGTCCTAGTGTACCCTCAAGCAAGAGAACTCTAATCCAAACACTGGGGAAGACCATGGCACAGAGGCTATGGCACTACCCAGGACTAGAGAACAATAATTTCATTTTGGAGTGTTCCCTTCAATTCCTTCCCCGTCTAAATATATGATTTCTAAATATTTCCTCTTATCTCAAATGTTAATACTTTTTTTTTTCATTTTTTAGAATATAAACTGATGTATTTCATAATCATAAAAATTTCAACGACTCTGCCATTACCTGTAATTCTTGTTTATAAAATCCTCCTCAATTCTATTTCCTTTTCCATGAACCAGGGTACAAAAGATTTCGAAGCAGCGTTCCAATCTCGAAATACTTTCAATAATCGTATTATTCCATTACCGAGATTTTTGGAAATATTAAATTGCGAAAGAGGAGAACTGACCCTACTTCCTGTGACAGGTGGAAGGAGGTGGTGAATGCCAATGCGTGAGATGTATGGTTCAAGGAGTCTTCGCTTGGTTCATTAAACCGAGTATCCAGGTCAGGGTTGCATCCGGGAGGAGAGAATAAAGGAAGGGCTGTAGTAGGATGGAGGGCTTAAATGCATGAGAGAGAGAGAGAGAGAGAGAGAGAGAGAGAGAGAGAGAGAGAGAGAGAGGAGAGAGAGATACTCATTAATATATGTAAGGAATTGAAAGTTTTTCCTGCTCCCGAATTTCACCAATAAAAACCCTTTCCTTCAGCCAAGAGGAAACCCTCATAGACAAATGCCCTGCGAGAAGACCCTTCTTTCCTAGTTCAATCTCACGGAGTAATAGTAAACGTTTGCGATATCTTCCCCCGAACACCACTTCGAGAGGGAATTTCCCCTTTATCGCTAAATAAATACCGCTACCTGAAACACCATCACGAGAAACAGCAAATGACCAATTCCTCTCTGAGTTGTGAAAATCGCCGAACTATGGTACGAGACATGATCGGAGCAGGCGAATGGAAACGCTTCCATTACTCTGAGAAAAGGTTATGGTGTGTGTTATTACTGGTTTTATTTCTTTCCCCAAGAATAAAGTAGAGGGGTTTAACTATCCATAGGACCCCTCAACGAAGATTGGAGTGGTGGCCAGAGGGTAGGACCGGATCTAGTAATTCCCGAGCACCAAAGTTTGGTCGGAATCTGAAGACAATCCTTTGGTAGGAAATTCGCGCTGAAACGATGGATTTTCTCGGTG
>NC_090735.1:49422761-49445261 GCF_036898095.1 Palaemon carinicauda
TTTCTGACGCCATTCTAAAGGAATCACAAGGTCGGTTAACAAATTTAAGAATAAGAATGTCCATACCTTTAAAAGGCTATATTTTATCGTTAGTTTTCACATAAATTATGCATATGCAAGTCGAAATTATAGCAAATAACCTTAGAAAACATTACAATGAACAGAGCGAGATTAAAATGAGAAAGGAAACTCGATTGTTTATTTGCATTTGTCGTATGAATAAAAACCGAACAATCTTTATTTTATCGCAAAGAAAATGGGACGGACCATTGAAAAAAACTAAAATATAAGAGTAAATAACCAGGTGCCTCGCATTTTAAATTCGAGAGTTTCGGCAGTAATCTCAAATAAAGGTTTAGAGGTCACTCATTAAGAGTGAAAGAAATAATAATCGATCAAATTGTCCTTATAGATAACTATTTCCAACGATTATCGGAATTATGGATACTGCACTGGAAAAGGAACTATGAAGAAATTGAGGTAAAAAAGGAAGTAACCACATTATTTATTTTAATGTATGTTTAGTTAGTGGCTACTTTCCTCTTAGTAAGGGCAGAAGAGACACTTTAGCCATGGTAATCAGGTCTTCTAGGAGAAGGACACTCCAAAATCAAACCATTGTTCTCTAGTCTTGGGTAATGCCATAGCCTCTGTACCATGGTCTTCTACTGTTTTGGGTTAGAGTTCTTTTGCTTGAGGGTACATTCGGGCACACTATTCTATCTAATTTATCTTCCTCTTGTTTTGTTAAAGTTTTTAAATTTCATATAGGAAATACTTATTTTAATGTGTTTATTGTTATCAAAATATTTTATTTTTCCTTATTTCCTTTCCTCACTGGATTATTTTCCCTATTGGAGCCCCTGGTCTTATAACTACTACTTTTCTAACTTGGGTTGTAGCTTAGCAAGTTGTAGCTTAGCAAGTAATAATAATAATAATAATAATAATAATTCTGTTGCAAAAAACTTTTTCTCAGTGCCAATATTTTCTGATGGTGATTTTAAGGAAGCTTTCAGCTCAAGGAATGCCAATTTGTTTCAGTGGTTAGAAAAGGAAATTGTCCCGAATGATGTACAATTCTACGAAATTACCTTTTGAAAAGGGAAACGGCTTCATGGTTGAAAAGATCACGAAAAGCCAAACACGAATCTATTTAACTTACTCGATTGGTACCGAGAAAATCATCGTTTCAGCGCGAATTTCCTACCAAAGGATCGTCTTCAGATTCCGACCAAACTTTGGCGCTCGGAGAATTACTGGATCCGGTCCTACCCTTCGGCCACCACTCCAATCTTCGTTAATGGGTCCTATGGATAGTTAAACTTTCTACTTTATTCTTGGGGAAAGAAATAAAACCAGTAATAACACACACTATACCCTTTTCTCAGAGTAATGGAAGCGTTTCCATTCGCCTGCTCCGATCATGTCTGGTGCCATAGTTCGGCAATTTCACAACTCTGAGAGGAATTGATCATTTGCTGTTTCTGGCGATGGTGTTTTGGGGTAGCGGTATTTATTTAGCGATAAAGTGGAAATTCCCTCTCGAGTGTGTTTGGGGAAAGATATCGCAAAGGTTTACTATTACTCCGCGAAATTGAACTAGGAAAAAAAGGGTCTTCTCGTAGGCCGTTTGTCTATGAGGGTTTCCTCTTGGCTGAAGGAAACGGTTTTTATTGGTGAAATTCGGGAGCAGGTAAAACTTAAAATTCCTTACATAAGATGTATATTTCATTTTTTATTTACTAACGAGTATCTCTCTCTCTCTCTCTCTCTCTCTCTCTCTCTCTCTCTCTCTCTCTCGTGCATTTAAGCCCTCCATCCTGCTAAAACCCTTCCTTTATTCCCTCTTCCCGGATGCAACCCTGAGCTGGATAATCGGTTTAATGAACCAAGCGAAGACTCCTTGAACCATACATCTCACGCATTGGCCTTCACCTCCTCCTTCCATCCGTCGCAGGAAGTACAGTAGGGTCAGCTCTCCTCTTTCGGAATTTAATATTTCTAAAAATCTCCGTGATGGAATAATACGATTATTGGAAGTATTTCGAGATTGGACCGCTGCTTCGAAATCTTCTGTATGGAACCGTTTCCTGGTTCGTGAGAAAGGAAATAGAAATAAGGAAGATTTTATAAACAAGAATTACGGATTATGTTATACCGTAATAAGAGAGGGTATGAAATTTTGAGGATTATGAAACACATCAGTTTAATTAATTAAAAAATTATTAAAATTTTGGATAAGAGAATATATTTAGTAATCATATATTTAGGCGGGATAGGAATTAAAGGGAAAACTCCAAAATCAAACTATTGTTCTCTAGTCCTGGGTAATGACATAGCCTTTATACCATGGTCTTCCACAGTCTTGGGTTACAGCTCTCTTGCTTGAGGGTACACTCGGACACAGTATTCTATCTTAATTCTCTTTCTCTTGTTGTGTTAACGATTTTATAATTCATATAGGAAATGTTTATATTAATGTTGTTGCTGTTCTTGAAATATTTAATTTTTCCCTTGTTTCCTTTCCTCACAGGGCTATTTTCTCTGTAGGAGCCGCTGGGGCTTATAGCATCCTCCTTTACCAACAAGGGTTGTAGCTTAAAAAGTAGTAGTAGTTGTAGTAATAATAATAATAATAATAATAATAATAATAATAATAATAATAATAATAATAATAATAATAATAATAATAATGGGGCACTGTAAGGTAAAGGTATCTGGTTTCAGTTCCAGTTTCGTTCGAATAGATGCACACCAGAACGTCAGCCGGACAAGCAATCCCACCCCCCACCCCCCGCCCACCCTGTGGTGCCCCAACCACAACAGTATTCTCCTCAGTGTACAGCTTAATTTCCAAGTTCCGTGCTAGGATCGATCTGCTGCCATGCGAATTCTATGTGAATCCGCTACCACTGTACAGGTATTCAAAATGAAGTACAGTCAAGGTCGAAAAATTGATCCAACAGATTTTTTTTTCATATACTGAAAGGCTTTTGTGTTCTTTTTTACTTAATATAACTAATAGTAGGATGACATAATTTCAAACTATTTGGAAATATTTCAAAACAAATGTTGCATTTGACGTTTTGCAAAATTGATGAACATTTGGATGAAACTGGCATGTAATATCATTCGTTTGTGTCGCCAATTATATTTTTCTTCTATTCAGTAAAATTTCCAGAATAATATCTTCTAAATTCAAACGAGTCTATCCAACAAGATATGGCGGACCACGTGAAACATTTTTAATTTCACTCCGTCACTCAACATCTACGAAACGTGAATAAAAGTGTAAGTCCGTCTGTATACCGTTCAATCTGGCTCTAGCTTAGATGGAAAGGTGGTATGTGCAAATGCCTATGTTCGGTTTCTTGTAGTTTTATACTGTGAAAAGCTACCCCAATTTTTTTTTTTTTTTTTTTTTTTTTTTTTTTAGGTGTAATTTCTTTATATATATTCCAGTGCATGCAGTCCAGTTAATCATTTAATTTTTTTCCTTTTAAATATCATGCACATGGACGATAACATTAAAGAATGACCTCCGTAGCCCATTTCTACGCCTCTGGTTTATCTTCTCTTTTTCTCTACTTTCTTGAAGAATTTTAGCCATCGATTTAGTCAAAGCTTGTCATTCCTGATTCAATTTCTTCTCTTTTACGCCTAACTCGGATAATGACAAGGTGGTCATCAACAAAACGAAAAAGCGTTAATAAAACAGCACCTCAACATGATCTCCAAATATAATTCAGAAAACAAAATGCAGGTATAATTACAACATCAAACGATGATATCAACAACAATGAAATAAATATTTGGGAGTTTAACACTATGCACATAAATTTCACTTGGAGTTTTTATTATCTCTCTCTCTCTCTCTCTCTCTCTCTCTCTCTCTCTCTCTCTGTCTATATATATATATATATATATATAGACAGAGAGAGAGAGAGAGAGAGAGAGAGAGAGAGAGAGAGAGACTTGTTATAATACTGCATACGTAAGACAAAGCTCCACATATTCCTTAACACTCAAACTGCCGAGTTTTTTCTCTCGTTGTCGGCATATCATCCATCATACATACGAGGTACGAGTTGGTGAGTAAGGGATGGGGGAGGGGGGGAAGGGGTTAAGAGCCATTCCATTTCTTCTTGTTGCCGCTATCTGTCTTTCTGATCGGAGACAGCCTGTCCGTTTACAAAGCCAGCTCATAATGGCTTTCTGTGATCCTTAGCTCTTAGAAGGGCCGTCGTCTCCTGACGTCACCGCCAAACCGTCCTCGTTAAAATGAGAAATGGCTTCGTATCCTGTTGCTCGGGAGATTCGCTAAGCGTTTTGCTTTCGCTAAATTAAAACGCCTTAAAAAATTAGAGCACAAATTCTTTTTTTTTCCCAAAAGACGAAACAAGGAAGGCCATGAGAGCTATTAGTGCACAATTTGTTTCTAACATATTTTGTTCTAGTTGTTTCCTTCTGTATGGCAATGAAAAGGTATATGAATACTGTTTTAATTAATTACATACGATTTTATATGATAACAATCATATACCATGAACACACATATACTCGAACAATTTCTTTAATACATATGTCCATAAATACAAAGGCCTATGCATTTGTCTACCTATCTATCTATCTATCTATCTATCTATATATATATATATATATATATATGTGTGTGTGTGTGTGTGTGTATGTTTGTGTCTCTGCCCGCTCACACCAATATGTTAACCTTGCAGTAACTGCACATGAAATTCTAAATCGAGATAAGTCGTTTCCCACCGACCTCAAATGAAGCAAACCTCAACAGGCGAGATAATCCATTAGTATCTCCTTTCCCAAACAGCTCCAACCATCCGACCATCCAACCATCCGACCATCCAACCATCCCGTATAAATATTGGAAACGAGCCGAGCGATCTCTCGCCAAGTCACAGAGGATTTTGGAAGCGCTTAATAAAAGCCAGAGACCGGGATGCATATAGAGGTTACTATATAATTCCCGTTGGAATCTACGTAAGCCATTAGGTGGTGGGGAATAATTCATTTGGGAATGGTTCAGAGGAAGAGGTTCGTGATTTTATAAATGGATGAAGAGTTGATATTTCACTTTGAACAAATATGTGTTGTTCATTTCACACTCATTTTAGGTTATGACTTTTTATCTCCGTTTATATTTACACGAACTCACGAATCATATATATATATATATATATATATATGCGTATACACACATTCATATACAAAATATACAGTATAAATATATATATATACTATATATAGTATATATATATATATATATATATATTTATATATTATATATCTATATATATATATATATATATATATATGTATATATACAGACATTACTGTAACACTAACACAAAATTAAATTATTATATGGGTCTTTCTGGTTCCCGTCTATTTAGAAACCTGAAATGCAAGATATTCTTTCAAATTTCACAATCAGTTATGAATATATACATATATATACAGTATTTATATATATATATATATATATATATACATGGATATATATATATATATATATATATTATATAATATATAATTATATATTATATATATATATATATATATATACACACACACACAAGAGTCGTTGTAGCTTTATCTCATTGCTTGTTAAATAAAACGACAGAATTTTCCCAAGTCTATCAGAGAAATGGACAAGTGTACCTCGTTTGGCCAATCTCTAAGACTACTTTTGTCATTTCTCTTAAAAAAAAAAACACGACATTTGTAAATAAACAGAGACAGTAATATCCAGCCAAAATATGGAATCAATTACTAAGACATCTCGAAGAAAGGCCATAAAGAGATATCTCAAATCAGGATTGCATTTGCAAATGTTTCAAAGGCTGTATAAGTTTTCGAAAAAAAAAAATTCAAAATGAAATTCATCATTCTACATATGATAAATTTCAGTTATTTTTTCCTTACAATATAATTTTCGAAGAGAAACTGTACCACCCATCCCCTAAAAAGAGAATGGAATGTTGGATGTGTAAGGGGAAGAGAAGGGAAGGTTGGATGTATAAGGGGAAGAAAAGGGAAGGTTGCATGTGTAATGGGAAGAAGGGGGAAGGTTGGATGTGTAAGGGGAATAAGGGAGAAGGTTGGATGTGTAAGGGGAAGAAGGGGGAAGGTTGAATGTGTAAGGGGGAGAAGGGGGAAGGTCGAATGTATAAGGGCAAGAAGAGGGAAGATCGGATGTGTAAGGGGAAGAAGGGGGAAGGTTGGATGTATAAGGAGAAAAGGGGAAGGTCGGATGTGTAAGGGGAAGAAGGGGGAAGGTTGGATGTATAAGGGGAAGAAGGGAAAAGGTTGCATGTGTAAGGGGAAGAAGGAGGAAGGTTGCATGTGTAAGGGAAAGAAGGGGAAAGGTTGCATGTGTAAAGAAAGTAGGGGGAGGGTAGGATGTGTAAGGGGACGAGGAGGGGAAGGTTGGATGTGTAAGGGGAAGAGAAGGGGGAAGGATGGATGTGTAAGGAGGAAGAGGAAATGTGGGGGGGGGGGGGCAACAACGAGAGGAGGAATCAAAAAGCCTTTATGATTTGATTGAGAGACAGCTGGTTCTCCTGATGGAACAAGATGGCAGCAGAGGGAAAATCACGAGATTATTATTATTATTATTATTATTATTATTATTATTATTAATATTATTATTATTAGCTAAGCTACAACCCTAGCTCGAGCAGCAAGATGCTATAAGCCCCAAGGGCTCCAACAGGGAAAAATAGCAGTGGCACAGTGAGGGAGGAAATAAGGAAATAAACAAACGATATAAGAAGTAATGAAAATTAAAATAAAATACTTTAAAAACATTAACAAAATTAAAGCAGACATTTGACTTATAAACTATAAAAGGAATTATGCAAGCCTGTTCAACATAAAACCATTTGCTGCGAGTTTGAACTTGGTCACAGCTGGAATAACTTCTAGAATACGGAGTAGTATTGAGCCTCAAGGTGGAGAAGGCCTGATTAATAGAAGTAACTTTATACCTGGTATTACGAACAGGATGGAACTGTCCGGGAAGATCTGAATGTAAAAGATGGTCAGAGTTATGGAAAATCTTATGCAACATGCATAATGAACTAATTAAACAACAGTACCAGAGATTAATATCTAGATCAGGAATACGAAATTTAATAGACCGTAAGTTCCTGTCCAACAAATTAAGATGAGAATCAGCAGCTGAAGACCAGACAGGAGAACAATACTCGAGGTAAAAGGAAAGAATTAAAACATTTCCTCAGAATAGATTGATCATCGAAAATCTTGAAAGACTTCCTTAATTAGGCAATTTTTGTGCAATTGAAGAAGACACATATCTAATGTGTTTCTCTTAAGTAAATTTGCTGTCGAGAATCACACCTAAAATTTTAAAAGAGTCATACAAAGTTAAAAAAACATTATCAATACCAAGATCCGGATGTTGAGGAGCCACTGTCCTTGACCTACTTACAATCCTTTTTTTTTTTTTTTTTTTTTTTTTTTGTTAGGATTCAACTTCACACCCCATAATTTGCACCATGCACTAATTTTAGCTAGATCTCTATTAGGGGATTCAGCAACCCCATATCTACATTCAGGAGATGAAATTGATGCAAAAAGTAGCATCATCTGCATATGCAACAAGCTTGTTTTCCTAAGCCAAACCAAATGTCATGTGTATATAGTATGAAAAGTAATGGGCCAAGAACACTACCCACTCACAAGTGTTTGAGTTTGAAAACAAGGGTCTCATGATAAACAAATCAAAGGCAGCACTGAAATCAAGGCCAATCATACGAACTTCCTGACCATAATCAAGGGATTTCTGTACAGCATTGGAGATTTTAAGAAGGGCATCACAAGTTCCAAGACCTTTACGAAAACCAAATTGCAAACTATGGAACAGATGATTACCTTTAGCAAACATGTCAAGACGTTTTGCCAATAGACGCTAAAAAACTTTAGATAATATGGGAGTTATGAAAATTGGGCGGTAGTCAGTTGGACTTGAGCTACCACAAACACATTTACGTAGAGGAGTAACTTTACCAATTCTCCAACAAGTGCTAAAAGCTCCTCTTCTTGCTAACTTGCGCAAAATAACAGATAACTTTGGAGCTAAGAAATCTGCAGTCTTATAAAAAAAAAAAAAAAGGAAAAATACCATTTGGATCTACACCTCCATAAGCATCAAGGTCCATCAAGAGCGCCTTAATTTCACGAAATCGAAAAGCTAAACTAGTCACTTTAGCCTCAGGAAAACACGAATGAAGAAGTTTGAGTTTCTCATTGCTTTGCTTGCTGTCAAACACATCTGCCAAAAGGGTTGACTTTTCCTTTGGACAGTGAGCGACTGAGCCATCTTGTTTAAGTAAAGGAGGAACTTTTGCATCTACACCAAAGAGTGCAGATTTAAAGGTAGACCACCATTTATGCTCCTGGGTTGTACCAGAAAAGGTTTCTCTTATGGTTAAATTGTATTCTTTTTCAGATGAAGCATAACTCTCTGACCTAAAGCTCTGAGCTGAGTATAGTTATTCCAGGTCAAATCTAATCTGGTTCAAAGATAATAGGCCTCCTGCTTCTCTAAATAAGCACGTCTACAATCATCATTGAACCATGGTTTGTCCTTCACTCGGTACCTTAGTATACGAGAAGGGATACGTCCAACAATTATGCAGACTAGATTCTCATTCAAAGGGACAACAGGATCAACACTACTATACAATTGCGACCAATTCAAGCCTAAAAGATTATGCAAAATACCATTCCAGTCTGCAAGAGATTTCATATAAATTTTATATGAGTAAGATACATCAGGGACAGGCTGCTCAGTCTTCTATACTAATGAAATCAGGCATGATCAGATGTCCCAACTGGAGAACCAACCTACTTGTTATACTGCCACGGGAGTCAATTTATACGAGGTCCAAGCAGTTACCAGACCTGTGAGTCGCTTCATTTATGATTTGCTCACAGCCTGATTCAGAGGCAAAGTCTTAAGCTCTTAAGCCATGGCGATCGGTAGGGGAAACAAAATTTAACCGCTCCCTATGGTGAGCATTGAAATCACCAACAAAGACAAAAGAGGCCTTTCTATCATCTTATCGTATCTTAGCCAATATGGTAAGAAGACAATCGAAGTTAGAATCATCCATGTCAGGATTCTGGTATATCGAACACAAAGAGAAGTTGTTATGCTTACCACAAACTTTTATTACATGAATCTCATGACATCCACATTCATAGCAGGACTCGTAAGAAGCAGGGTACTCGGTCCTAATATACACCGCCATTCCCCTGGCCCTAGGGATGGCATCACGTTTCAACATTATTGACTTCTTAAAACCAGTTATAAGGAGCTCAGATGAGTGCCTCATATTAGAAATCAAAGTTTCTGAGCACAAAAGAATATCATACTGTCTGGACGCAAGATCCAAAAATATTTGAATGAGAAGCAGAAAGAAGATACAGCGAAAATAGGATGACTAGAAGGAGAGGACGAAGATATCATGATGAGGACGACCACACGAACAAGAAGAAGCAGATAATGAAAGGAGAACCGTCATGAGACAAATAAAAGAATAATAAGAGTTCAGCAGCAATAAAAGAATAAGATATAAGCAGCAATAAAAGAATACGAAGAAGTAAGCAGCAATAAAAGAGTAATAAGAGATAAGTACTATGAAGTAGATGACATAAAGAAAAAAAAAAAAAAAATAACATATTAGGAAGATAGCAATTGAAGAAATCGGCAACAATAGGAAAACAAACAGAAACCAAAGATAGTAGGAAGAGGAAGATATTGAAATAAAGCAATAAGATAAAGATAGCAGGAAAAGGAAAGTGAAATGATGTAAAGAAGCGAAAAGCATTAATACGATGACATTGAAACACAAGCTTTCGTCATATTCCCTTTTCTTTTAACGAGAGCAATTTTCTAAGACAAACACAGGGGAACTTTTTTTTTTTTAGTTCAAAAGAAAATATCTAGATCGCTGTTATCCTATTCTGTCTTTTCTTCAATATTTGCTGTCATAAAGCTCTCTCTCTCTCTCTCTCTCTCTCTCTCTCTCTCTCTCTCTCTCTCTCTCTCTCTAAAAATATATAGTAAAATGGGTAACCTAGTTAGGTTCTGTCCACATTTCCACACAAAACAACGGCCGAATACTTTAATGGTACAAATATGACTAAAAAGATTAGTATAGTATAGTTTAGTATAGTCCCTTTCTGAGTGAGGATACCGTGGTGATAAAAGCGAGTGTATATCGCTATGATCAGCAAAGCTGTACTAATCAGCTAGTCAGGTACACCCCATACTAGGTTGATCTGTTGTCAGCGATTAGACAAAAATCTCCCACCATCACCAATCTGTACTGGCCAACTCAAGACGTGAATTGATATGTCTGAGCCTTTTCCTGCATTGGACTAGAAACATTTGTATTTGTTTTTGTATTGTATAGTATACATAAAAACGCAATACTTTAATGATTACAAAATAATGTCTACCCTTTTCATGATTTAGTTATCGACTAAAAGATTCAAAATCTTAATGATAGAGTATCATTAGATTAAACTTTACACTTTTTTCATGAAGAGATTCTCCGTTGTTGATCAGCCTTCAGGTACACAATTCTTTGCTTGAGTCACGGAAGGTCAGTTTTTGGGGTCCTTTTGTAGTTTTTTGGGACAGACCAGGTGTGATATTTCAAAAGTTATGACGGAAAACCCACATTTTAAAAGGGAAACAAACACAAACACCAGGGTTGCAGTGGCTTATTGTTAACGTCCCTAACTGGTGATCGCCAGGCTGGGTTTGGAGTCCCGCTCAAACTCGTTAGTTCCTTTTGGTCAGTGAAATCTCACCATCCTCGTGAGGTATGCAGAGGGGATTTGGGAGAGCCTATAGGTCTACCTGCTGAGTCATTAGCAGCCATTGCCTGGCCCTCCTAGGTCATAGCTTGGGTGACAGGGGGCTTGGACGCTGATCATAAGTATATATAGCCAGTCTGCATGATAGGGCAATGTCATTGTCCCTTGCCTAACCTAAGGTTCCCTACCGAACTTATCCAGAGAAACGTATCCTTAGGTACTTACCTACGGGGGCCGGGGGGAGGGGGCTGCGAACTCAAGCGATCCCTCGTAGACTGCCGTATCTTTAGTTTACCCTAAGACTAAAGTCTCCACCCTTTGTTTGCTTCCCAACCGACTTCACTCCCGTCAAGGTAACACTAAATCATAATATTTGGTAAATCGTAAAACTAGCTTCATATTATCGTATTTCAGATCTAAATAAACATAATTCAAAGAAAATCCATTTGACAAGTACTAGGAAAAGTTTAGACTGTCCCAATGAATTATTCACATTCACCCTTTTTTTTTTGGGGGGGGGGGAGGGTACTAAAAGAAACCACCCTCAATGGAATATCTATCAATGGCTGGGTCAATTGCACAAACTTAATGTATCAATAAAAAAAATCCCAGTTTCCGTAACAGGATTAACACAATGTAATGTTGATTGAAATGAATATGATTATCAAAATATAACTCAATTCGTAATAACTCTAGAACGCTTGTTTTAAACTGTTCCCCATATATAATTTAAACGCAACGGCTGATTTTTTGCAACAATTTAATTACTTTCATTCGAGATATGCAATAAAGGATACTACTGGGGCTTTTAAATGGTGAGCTCTGTGGGGATCAATGGACGACGAGACACCAATTTTATTGGATGCTCAAATAATTTGACGGAGTCTTGACCAATCATAGAGCTTATGATTACTGACTTTGATAAAACTTTCACAGATTCTCGTTTCTGATCAGGTGTTTGTAAAAGATAAACGTCAAACAAATCAAATTATTATTCATATTTAGAAACAAATCGTGAATATAAACACACATCTATACATATACAAACGTGTATATATATATATATATATATATATATGTGTGTGTGTGTGTGTGTGTGTGTATGCACATATCGTTGAATTTTTTTTTTTTTAATAATAATCATTTAAGACCATATGTCAAAATTACGGCTTAATTTGGTGCCCTGATACTTGTTGTGGGAATAATTGCTTACTCTAATAATAATACTTAATATCACAAATGAAACCATGAGAAATGCCATACCCATAATAAGACAACAGTGTGAGGAATGAAATTGAATATCGAAACATTTCCTTATTATCATTCTTTGTGCCACATTATCTGTCCAAGAATCAACTTTACTGATTAGTTTCATAAAGCTTATTGGTATAAATCACCATAAATTAGAATCGTATAACATTATACCTGAAAACTTATATTTTACTTAATTAAAAAAAAAAATGTTTCTTTTCATAGGGAGGATATTTGTAAATCAAAACTTGTATTTTCCTTTACTTAATAAAAAAAAATAAAAATAATTATATTTCTTTTTATTGGGAGGACATTCCTAAATATAACCATATATTTTGCTTTACTTAATAAAAGCAACTTAAATAATATTTCTTTTTATCAGGAGGACATTCGTAAACCTAAACTTAAATTCTGCTTTACCGAAAAGAAAAACATTTCGTCAGGACATTCGTTTATCTAAATCCAGTCAGTAAATGCCCCCTTCCATTTACTCCTCCAAAAAATGGATAAAATGTGTTATGTTAATTTATACTCAAATCTAGAAATCACGAAAGAAAATCACTGAAAATTAGAAGACTTTTCATAAGATATTAAAAGCTAACTCAAAAGCCTACACGACCTTTCCATTACGATTATTTCTTCAAGAACTAAAAAAAAATATAAAAAAAAAAACTTTTTCTTGAGAAGTTTTATATTATTTTTTTTTTTATCTGGAGTTGAATGTCTTCCTTGTTTTCAATTTACGTTTTTCTATTTATGGAGAGAATAACTTTTAGACATAACTGCTTGTGGAAGCTTTGAAAGTGATAAAAATTTCATTTTTATCACTTTGCTTCTCTCTCTCTCTCTCTCTCTCTCTCTCTCCTCTCTCTCTCTCTCTCTCTCTCTCGTTATTTATTTCTTTTAATATATAAACACATGTATGCATGATATTCAATATATATATATATATATATATATACATATATATATATACACACATATATTATATACCCACACATATACACACACACACACACACATATATATATATATATATATATACGGAGAGAGAGAGAGAGAGAGAGAGAGAGAGAGAATGAACATTAGAAATTTTGAACCAACTTAGTGCTTCCCCCTACAACTGTCAATACCAGTTCTCGGAAATTCCTAATATTGGCAACCAAGATTTTGAATTCCAAACAAATTTTGAATTATCAAATAATAAAATAAGAATATATAGAGAAAATTCTAGTTTTCACAATGATTTCACTATTAAAATTTTCAAGTATTTATGTTTTAACTTTTAAAGGATACACATGCGCTGTACAGGCAAAAAAGAAGACAAATGACCTACAGCATACTATATATATATATATATTATATATATAATATATTCAAATGATCAACACCAAAATCTTTTACAAGGAGAACCAGGCAATGGCTATTGAAAACTGGATTGACCTAGACTCCAATTTCTAACCCATAAACTACAAGATTGTTGGGTTCAGTTGCTACAAAAGTTCAACCTTGCAGTATTTTTTTTATGTTGAACAGGCTGGCCTAAATCTCTTCTTATAGTTTATATATGAAAGATATATTTTAATGTTAATATTGTTTTAAAAATATTTTAGTCTAATTATTCATTACTTATATAGTTTATTTCATTATTTCCTTTCCTCGCTGGACTATTTTTCCTTGTTTGAGCCCTTGGGCTCAACTAGGGCTATAGCTTAGATGATGATGATGATGATGATGATGATAATAATAATGATAATTTCTTATATAGCGGTAAATATAGCTGGCAGTCTGGTATTTAATATAGTGTCTTAATTCATTCCCTTTATGACAAAGGTATTGAGTTCCAATAAACGTTGCAATGCTTTCAGAATATCCGTATTGAAGATTAATATACCGATATTGTAACTAAAATTAAATATTTTGCAAATTGATGAAAATAATCGTGATTAGTAAAACGTAGCACCACAGTGTTGATTTCGAAGAAAACAAGGGGCGAAAGAGAATAAGGGATAATGATTATAGAATAACAATATATGTAAAATTCTTAACTTGTGTTGTTTTGACCATCTGCAGAAAATCGAAACGAAATCAAGTGAATTATCTCCTACCTGATGCGGTTTACGATAGCCACCATTATCATAATTTTCATGAAAAGGATCGTTTGTTAGCGTAATGCTGTTGACAAACAACCGAGGAACTTAAAAACAAATTTTAACAAGCAAAATCAAGACATAACCTCGACGGCAGATGACCAGAAAACCTCACTCACACTTCAAAGAGGCTTTGTGTAACAATCGTGAAGGTATAAACCATTCTGTCTAAACCACTACAAAAATGAAACCAAAGAGCAAAAATGTTAAACAAAGCTATCTATATTCACTAGACAATCCAATTGCACATAGTATACTCCGTAAAAATAACTCTCTACTAACACAAGATTATATATATATATATATATATATATATATACATATATATATATATATATATATATACTGATAATCTTCTCATATAACACTCATTTAGAG
Organism: Palaemon carinicauda; assembly: GCF_036898095.1. Lineage (NCBI taxonomy): Eukaryota > Metazoa > Arthropoda > Malacostraca > Decapoda > Palaemonidae > Palaemon > Palaemon carinicauda. Next base: position 49,437,428 of record NC_090735.1, read on the forward strand.
ACAGATGTTGATGCATTCACGTCCATTATATGCTCGCAGCTTAATGCCACCCTCCCATTGAATCTGCAATGACGAAAATAGTTTTCCTTTTACTGGTTTGCTTTGATTCTGGAATACAATTCACATTTACCTACATGAATATATGTAAACATTTTCACACACACACACTCACACACACACACACACACACACATATATATATATATATATATATATACATTTATACATATATATACATATATACATATATATACATATACATACATACATATATATATATATATATATATACACAGGCACTAAGGACTATAGTAATTAAGACACTCGGCAAATTAACGATGAGAGATCCTTCGTTTTATGCTCAACAGTTGACGAAGCAAAATCGACAAATTCTGTTGCGTGGCGGATGGGAGGGTTGTAAGTGGCTGTAGAAGTTGTTTGTTGGGGCGCGAGCGATTGGTGGGTGGTGGGCGGCTATGTCGCTGCTTCGGCACGGCACTGTATAGGCGTGTATGTCCTACGGCATTCATGTCAGCTTCGGTTGATGTTGAATAGGCATCCTCTTCGTCAGGGGGTGGAGGCGTTGATGAGGTCTTGAATTTGGCTGTCCATAAGGGCGTCGCTTTGGTCATCAAGTCCTTTATGGGTAAACTATCGACATCCGGTATGGCAGCGCGTATAGGTCCGGGTAAACGGCGTATCCAAAGGGCACGAAGTAGGTTCACCTCACGAGGAGAGCCGTCTGCGGCAGGTTGAAGGCGAGCAATACTGGTCATTTCCCTGAGGGCAAGCGAAGCCCTTTGGTCCCCCAACGGTTGCTGCGAGAGCTGAAAAAGCTTTGCTATATGAGCGGCTGGCGACGGCAAGTACTGCTGCAGAAGGTATGTTTTGAGGGCGTCATACGCTATTGGGGTGTCTCCTTGTTCACAAAGCCAGTCGGATATTTCCGGGAAGGTGTCCCTCGGGTATCGCCGCGCGAACATAATCTGCTTTGGTGGTTGAGCGAGTCACGCCCTTGATGCAAAACTGGACTTCTGCGCGTTGAAACCAAGCAAACGCCTCTCCGCTGGCGAACGGTGAAATACTGGTCATTTCCCTGAGGGCAAGCTAAGCCCTTTGGTCCCCCAACGGTTGTTGCGAGAGCTGAAAAAGCTTTGCTATACGAGCGGCTGGCGACGGCAAGTACTGCTGCAGAAGGTATGTTTTGAGGGCGTCATACGCTATTGGGGTGTCTCCTTGTTCACAAAGCCAGTCGGATATTTCCGGGAAGGTGTCCTCGGGTATCGCCGCGAGAACATAATCTGCTTTGGTGGTTGAGCGAGTCACGCCCTTGATGCGAAACTGGGACTTCTGCGCGTTGAAACCAAGCACACACCTCTCCGCTGGCGAACGGTGAAAGTTTCAATGGGGCAGCCGCAGCGCCAACTTCTGTAGAGTCCGTCATAGTACCAACGATGGAGGGGCGAGAGGGGTGGGGGTGGAGTTCGGTGGGAGCGAGTCGACTTCCGGGGTCACCAATGTGACGGGCCGAGAGAAGGTTGTGAACTCAAAGGCAGTGTGAAAGCAACTGAGTTAATTTATTATAGAACACTCTCCTTTATATACAAAACCTCAAGGCAACAGGAAATTACATGTTCGAGAAAACAGACAATGTTACATAGGAGAAACGAAGACATGTTCATTCAGGTTCTTTTTAGTGCGAGGGAAGAGCGAAGATACAAGCATAATATATACAAAATGAATTATGTACGATCGTGTGACACACGGTTGGTACACAACCAACCTATTGGCCCTCCAACTTTGGGATTTGAATAGATACCCGATAAATTTTCGAACACCGGATCAAAAATGAATAGAGCCAGGCACAAGGATAGCAGTCTGGTAGTTAAATAGTGGATCTCTCTCTCTTTATATATATATATATATATATATATACATATTCATAATGTTACTATATGTATATATGTATGTATATGTAAATTTATAAATATAAATACATATATATATATATATCTATATTTACATATATATATATATATATACATATATATACTCATACACACACATAGATATATATATAGTTGCTGTATATATATATATATATATATAGCAACAACATATATATATATATATATATACATATATATATATATATATAGCAACAACAACATATATATATATATATATATAACTACAAACGGTCATTTTCGTCCAATACTTAACATGATAATTTTGGGAATATCAATTTTTTCCTACAATTTTAATGAAATCACCTCTAAAACTAAACGCAGTTACATTACAAACTGCCATAAAAGTAATTCACTTTTCATTTCATTAGAAAACGTTAAAAGTTTGTGCTTATCGAGAGAGAGAGAGAGAGAGAGAGAGAGAGAGAGACTTGAATATATTGTTAATACTGCAACAAGCTAATTAAACATTACATCAAGTTATCATTTCAGGGTCTTTTTCAGTTATTAAAACGTATAAAAGCATAATTGATAGTGAGCATTTCAAGAAAACTAATTAGGGTTTTCTCAAAGTCTAATGACATTGGTGCAAAACAATTAACATCTGCCTCCACAAGAGAGAACCCATTAGAAGTTCGAACGAAAATGATACGCGTTCAATTATCTCCGCATATTATTCTCGACGCATTTTTTATTCTCAAAATTAAACGGACAATTATGGCTCCCCAGAAGCTGACACGGGACAGAAGTCTTCCCTGACTGACAGTGACTTTTTATGCAGCCTTTAAATGGGATAAAACTGCAGGCGAGTTTTGTTCGCTTGTAGGATAGGGAAACCATAGGCCGCTTCCATCTTGGATATATTCTAACTTAAACTAACTAATTGTGTTTGGCTCTAAACTGACCGTGAATGACGATAACGTTTTATACGGCCTTTGAATCGGATAAAACTAGATGAAATTTGTTCGCTGTAGGAGAGAAAAACCATAAGCCTTTTACATCTTGGGTATTTGTCAACCTCAGCTAACTAATTGTGTTTGACATTAATTACCGGGGGGGGGGGGGGATCTCCGATCCGCGATGATAATTCATCATAGAAGCCTTTGCCAGAAGGTTTAAATATCTACACATTTTTCAACAGAATACTGGTATCCGGAAATGGGGGGATGTCTTCAAAGATTAGTTGGTACGCATTTAGGGTTTTAAACTTTATATCTCAGTTCTTAACATCATCTATATATATCGCTATTATATGTAGATACATGAATAGTTTATTCTGATATCATTGTTGGAACTGTTCTTACCATAAACTGAGAATGTACCTTAAACGATTTTCAGGGACCATTTACTGTGACTTTTTACGAAAGACTTAGAGAGAGAGAGAGAGAGAGAGAGAGAGAGAGAGAGAGAGAGTCATGAACACCAGTATATACATCAGAATTTCCCACTGATTAATTAATAAAGCCCTTTGAGAGATTCACATTAAGACTTCTTGTTAATGATAGGCAGAATCTGGCAACAGTCTCAGTCTGTATCGCAACGTGGCAGTGGTAATATGCTGAGGTTCAGCCGATCTCTCTTGCTAGCTTCATCTAAGGTTTCAAAATCAATTTTACCTTGATTAAAATAAAAATGAAATAATATTCATATCTTACATCGAAACAATTATAATTGGAATTGCAATTTCAATTTAACAAAATGAAATGGGTATTTATTTCAATCACGAGTAGTAAAAGTCTAAAGGAATTACACTCCACTTTGTATGTGCTCTCACCTGGCTCTGGATCGGGATCGGATTAACTCTTAGAATGAGACTTGCAGTTTGGACCCCCTCTTATATTACTCTCCCTCTCGATATTGATTACTAAACCAACTAAAAAGTCTGAAATATATCGACCATCGTAACAAATTTCTTGGATTTCTAAAATTAAACACGAAAAGCAAACTGAGCCCACGAATTCTGACGTTGAAAATCGTTAAATATCACCGTATTTTGGAAAAATATTATTCTTTTTTTTTTTTTCAAACATGAAAGATAAAGATTAATTGAAGTTTTCCCGGAAACCTTTGAAGTATTTCACCACCCGAGATGTAATTTTCCCTTTGGGCAATAAGCCAAACTCCGCAATGGTGTAATGAAATTGCCCTCTCCTACCTTGGGCACTGATCATATGGTCAGTCTCTATGGCATTGTCCTGATAGGCCACCGTCACTGTCCCTTCTCTGCCACTCTTCAACTACGAATACGAAGATCACAAGAAACCTTGTGTGTTCAGGAATAAGGAAAATTCTGAGTATTCATCAAAAACGACGAAAACTAATATTAACTTCAAGAGTTAACCAATTACCACACTACCTTTTGGAAACTCGAAGCCGATGTGCACGACTAACTCCAAACGAAGTTGCGACTGGCAGGCTTTGAAAGGAATGTCGGAAAGTTGGAGAAAGTTTCTTTTTCCCTGAACAAAATCGAGTCTGGGCTCAGCAAGGGTAAGGTCAGCCTTGCTGATTATGCGGAACACGTTTAATTCAGTCTGTTCATGCGAGCAGCAAAAGAGTCCTGACATGCAGTTCAATAAGTTTCCGATCGAGGCTGATTGCACCTGACAAAGTGGCAGAAGTGTCTTTCTGGTTCAATATTCACGGAAAGTTAAACCAGTATTCAGTTTCTTTGAGTGGGTCAACTTTCATTATTTGAAGAGACAGGCCTATCGCTGGCTACGGTTTTCCCTAGCTATATTTTTTGGGGTATATAAAGGCTTTGTGTTGCCTGTTCCATTAGACCTGATATCTTGATAACAAGTTGTTTGTTTGCTTTCAGAGCGGCAATTACACAAAGTATGCAAGCTACGGGCTCTTGCACTAATGGCAACCCGTAATCATAACACGTTGAAGAGAACAAAGTTCACTTCCAAATGATGGGGAGGTTGCAGACACTACAAGAAACTATCGAGCTTGAGCGGAACTCGAACCCCAGTCCGGCAGAACGTTAAGCAGGGACGTTTCCAATATTGTGATTAACTTTTAATTACGAACACTTTTGGAGCAAAATCCTTCGCTAGATCAACTTTACTCGTTGGTTGATTGATTGATTAATTTGAGGTTTTCTGGCATCCTGACATCCAAGGTAATTGACGTCGTTTACTCGAGAGAAAAAAAAAATAAGTATTGTCCTGCACCAAATTTTGCCACTATAAACTTTTGTAATTCCAACACCCCCATAGAAACAAAAAGTTAAATTGGTCCCAACATAAGAGCAGCCACATAAAGGAACAACTGGATGCTCTAGGATTTCTCCCAAAACGGCCACTGAGAGATCCTACGCGCTCTCCCGAGAACTCTGTTATTGAGGCGTGAACAAGTATTCAACACGTTACAAATACTAAAGCCTGAAGTGACCGTTAACACGCTGTTCACATTTTTGAACTTGCTAAGGATTAATAAGTTTCTTTTAGGAGATAATTTTTCCTGAATTTCTTTACTCTATATATTTCTATAGTATTTACGAAGATGTGACAAGCATCCAAATTATCATTATTATTATTATTATTATTATTATTATTATTATTATTATTATTATTATTATTATTAAAGAAGCTACAATCCTAGTTGGAAAAAAGGATGCTATAAGCACAAGGGATCCACAAGGGAAAAATAGTCCAGTGAGGAAAGGAAACAATAACTAAACTACAAGAGAAATACTGAACCAGCAAAATAAAATATTTTCAGAACAGTAACAACATTAAAATAGATCTTTCATATAAAAACTATAAAAAGAGACTTATGTCAGCCTATTCAACATGAAAACATTCGCTGCAAGTTTGAACTCTTGAAGTTCCACTGATTTAACAACCTAATTAGGAAGATCATTTCACAACTCGGTCAGAGCGGGAATAAACCTTATAGAATACAAATGCTCTTGGGGCTATGGTGGCCGATGTGGTAACGTCCTTGACTGGTGATCGCCAGACTGGGGCTCGAGTCCCGCTCAAACTCGCTAGTTCCTTTGGTAGCTACAACCTCACCATCCTTGTGAGCTAAGGATGGGGGTGGGGGTTTGGGGGGCCTATAGGTATATCTGCTGAGTCATCAGCAACCATTGCCTGGCCCTCGGTCCTAGCTTGGGTGGAGGGGTGGGGGGTGGGGGGGGGGGAGCTTGGGCGCTGATCATATGTATAGCCTATATGGTCAGTCTCAAGGGCACTGTCCTCCTCAATAGGGCAATGTCACTGTCCCTTGCCTCTGCCATTCATGAGTGACCTTTTAACCTTTAAACCAACAACATTCCCTTCCAAATGATTAAGAAGATTCCACAAATAAAATTGACTTATAAAATAAAAAAAAAAAAAAAAAAACATTTTTGACAATTCTTCCAAACTTGCAACATTCACTAACATGAAACATTTAACAGCTATTTACTCAAAACCTATAAAGATTTTAAGTTAAATCGAAAAATAATTTAAAAGGAAAATCCATTACAAATTATCCTAAAAAAATATTTAATGATCTCTATTGCATCAAGTATTCTCTATTCCACAAAACAAGGATAAAACAGCATCCATTTCTTATACATTTCTAATTATATTAGTATCTGGTATAAAAACGCAGTAATAAGATGAAACCTGATAATTTCCCAGGGGACACGACCCACAAAGAATAACCAAGATCACCTCTTCGATTCGACTACTGTCTGAATATAGAAATAATCTCCAGTTATTTTCTGATTCATAATATATTATCTCGGGTTAGATATAGTATCAACATCTGACATTAAGGTCATTAAACTATTGTTCTCTAGTCTTGGTTAGGGTCATAGCCTTTGTACCACGGTCTTCCACTGTCTTCGGGTAGATTTCTATTGTTTAAGAGTACACTCGAGCTCACTATTTTATCTGTTTCTTTATTTCATTTCCTCACTGGGCTATATTCCCTGTTGACATACTGCTTTCCCAAATAGGGTTGTAGCGTAGCCAATAATAATAATAATAATAATAATAATAATAATAATAATAATAATAATAATAATAATAATAATAATAATAATAACAACAACAATAATGATAATAATAATAATAATAAAAAAAATAATAATAATAATAATAATAATATTAATAATAATAATAACAACAACAATAATAACAACAATAATATGGAACATTCCCCAAAATAAAACAAAAAATGTCTTTGTCGCTTTTGTCATTAGTCAAAGTGAGTAAAATAATTAATTATCGCCTTATCAATGATTACAACAGCAACTGATATTAATTTTGGTTATCAGTCTTCAAGTTGTACCTCGCATTTATAGAGAAATAATGATGATCCAGAAAAATTAAATAAAATTACCCAATAATATGCAGTTATTATTTATAAACTGTAATTATGTAATTATCTAGCGGTGATTTGATCTTCCAGGGTGCTATCTAATACCATTGTCTGAAGTTGATTTATTTTAGGATATCAAATAACCTGTGTTGATTTGGTCTGATTATATGAAGAAATTCCTTATTTATCCTTATCTATACAATCTATAGCTTGCTTATTTAATGAGAAATGAATTCTCCTTTATTCATTATTGCAGATAATCTGGAAAAAAAATTCACAATTTTTTTTTTTGAGACATTAGCAGGAAACTAATCAAGTGTCTGAAAAAAATCTTTGTTCCACATCTTATTAGTACATCAATTATTATTATTATTATTATTATTATTATTATTATTATTATTATTATTATTATTATTATTATTATTATCATCATCACCCAAGTTAATACCTTAGTTGGAAAAGCAGGATGCTACTGTATAAGTCCATGACCTCTAACAGCGAAAAATGGTCAGTGAGAAAAGAAAATAAGAAATAACCCGTATAAA
>NC_090735.1:49447761-49485261 GCF_036898095.1 Palaemon carinicauda
TTTTACATGTCGTTCATTTCATTATAAAATATATTCCCGATGTCATACACGATGATTATGAAAATCAATCGACCAATCTTGTAATCGTTGCTCATATAAGGTTGGCATTCCTCACTCCATTCCGGGTTAGACCACGCCTTTTTTCGTTTCCTAATTTGTTTCAAATCAAAATGAGCTAAAATACGCCTTTATAACAGCTGCATCAAAGATCTTCAAACAACTCGACATTTCTTCTAAGATTAATGGTCAAAGGTAACTTGTTTCTATTTCAGTCTTTTGTAAATTATAATGTTCTTCAAAGGAGCGATCAATGTATGGTATATCTTATGTCAATTGAAAGTTCATTAATAAATGTTCTTCTTTAAATAATCATTCCATGCTATATCAAGTAGCAATTCTTGTAGCTATTACTTAAATCTTTTCTGTATATTGAAATTTAGTTCGTATATACATAACTGATAATTATTACAATCATGTTACACTAGTTGATTTCAATTCTACATATGTTTACTGCTCTGTTACATATGTTGGTAGTCATCCTACACGCCTTAAGGACTCAATATGGGATTCATCGTTTTGAGAAGTTTTTGCCCTTTAGGCAGCTGGTCAATGTTGATCATTAAATCCATAAGGTCTTTGCCATCTTTATCAAAAGGTTACGCGAGGCTTGTTCTTGCAAGAAGTCTCTATTGATTAATTGATCATAGATTATCTGGCATCATTTTACAAGATAAAAAAAAAATTGGATATTTTTACGTAAAAATTTACCGTATCCTATCTTAGATTTGTTCCTTTTGTTACATAAGATAAACCTGTGACGTAACTGTGTGTGTGTGTGTGTGTGTGTGTGTGTGAGAGAGAGAGAGAGAGAGAGAGAGAGAGAGAGAGAGAGAGACCCTCAGAAAATGTTAAAAGTCGTGAAAGTCATTGAGATTTTATTTTTTTGTAATTCCAACATGACTCTATCTCATGCCGCAAATGTAATTACTGGCTAAGTCTCCTTAAAATTGTTAAGTTTCTTGACTTTCTCACCTCCCTATGGCAAACTGGGAAATATTAATTTTGGAGTCCTATCTGGACATGCAATTTAACGGGTGAAATATTTCCGTTTATAGGGAAGATTTTTAAGAAAATACTGGTATCTAGGAATTTTTTGTTGCTGCTTCTGTCACAGATTTATATTTTTTTGGGGGGGCAATATTTTCAGAAATTATAAACAACTGATAGATTAGTGTTGTCTTAAGTTCTGTCTTAAAATAATAATCTTATGATTTATGAGCCACATATGTTATTTTAAGTTTTTCTCCGAATTTTCTTTGATAATTAAATCAGTCAAATCTTTTGAAATTTGAAGAAAAACTTTACTTAAAGGAAACTTTTTTTATGATTTATAGGTATTTTCATCAGAAACAATAATCATTTCACTTTATTTCTTACAGACTCCATCTGCTTGTAAACTATAAGATAAGTAAAATCATATTGACAATAAGTACTCACCAAAAACTATTATCCTTAACTATGTAAAGCCATCATACCGCTTATACATTTCCGTCCAAGTTTTATAACCTTTCATATATTAGAACAACGCTTTATATTTTGGTAAAATGTTCTAAGGATGAACATTAATAAATGCACATCATTTACATGAATTGACATACAGTTCGTGTACCCAGCAACAGGTTTTACCCGTAATAGTAGTATCTTTTAGGAAAACGTTCTATCTTTCAGGGAAATGTTCTATATCCTATGAAAAGTTTCTATTTTTTAGGAAAATGTTCTATCTTTTGGAGAAATGTTCTATCTTCTAGGAAAGTGTTTTATCTTTTAGGGAAATGTTCTATCTTTAAGGAAATTGTTCTATCTTTTAGGAAAATGTTCTATCTTTTAGGGAAATGTTCTATCTTTTAGGAAAGTGTTCTATCTTTTAGGGAAATGTTCCATCTTTTATGAAAGTGTTCTATCATTAAGGAAAATGTTCTATCTTTTAGGGAAATGTTATATCTTTTAGGAAAGTTTTCTATCTTTACGGAAAGTGTTCTATCTTTTAGGGAAATGTTCTATCTTTTAGGAAAGTGTTCTATCTTTTAGGAAAATGTTCTATCTTTTAGGGAAATGTTCCATCTTTTAATAAAGTGTTCTATCTTTAAGGAAAATGTTCTTTCTTTCAGGAAAATGTTCTATCTTTTAGGGAAATGTTATATCTTTTAGGAAAGTTTTCTATCTTTACGGAAAGTGTTCTATCTTTTAGGGAAATGTTCTATCTTTTAGGAAAGTGTTCTATCTTTTAGGAAAGTGTTCTATCTTTTAGGAAAGAGTTCTATATTTTAGGAAAACGTTTTATCTTACCATTCCAGGCAAACACAAACCCTTCCTTAATTATGAACTTACTTGAAAATGTTTCCTTCTACAATTTTAGGAGAAAAAAAAAAAAACATAATTAAATAGGATTTCAACATTTTCTTATCTTCATAATGGCTTAGTAAAAAACACATGTCGTTGACCACTCGAAATACATTAAAGAAAATAAAATCATTAAAAAAAATAAGTTTGAATCTAATAACTTTAATAAGTTGCATTCTCCGAATAAGGATATAATTTCAAAACCATTATGAAAGGATTAAAAGAATCCCAGGAAAGCCATTCCTATTCCAATTCTCCTTGGCTTCGTAATCTGCTCCGAAACTTTAAATGCGCAAACACATGTGTATATATATATATATATATATATGCATCTTTTAAAAAATCCATTACTTCTGCAACGTTGTATTAAATCTCTTGCATATGATCATTTCCTCCCTGTCTCATCTGACTATATATATATATATATATATATATAAAGTCAGATGAGACAGGGAGGAAATGATCATATGCAAGAGATTTAATACAACGTTGCATAAGTAATGGATTTTTTAAAAGATGCATATAATTATTCTCAAACATACACAAATTCATAAACATCCATCTCTCTCTCTCTCTCTCTCTCTCTCTCTCTCTCTCTCTCTGTATATCTAATACATACATACATACATACATATATATATATATATATATATACATATATATATATATATATATATATACATATAAAGGTTCAGTGAAAATTAAAAGTCGGCTTATACTCTTTTGTTATAAAAATTTAAAGGCTGCTCATGCAGAGGCGCGGGGCAGTGACAATGCCCAAGCTACCAGGACAGTGCCCTAGAAACTGACCATATATAAATTTAATCAGCGCCCAAACCCCGTCTACACCCAAGCTAGGACCGGAGAGGTCAAGGCAAAGAGCTGCTGATGACTCAGCAGGTAGATCTAAGGGATACCCAAACCTCCCATCCTTAGCTCACAAGGATGGTGAGTTTGAGCGGATTTTAGATAAAAGGATAATACTGGATTAACGGAAAACAGACCAATATTGTTGAATCATTTTTAATCTCCTGTACTCAAGGTAGAAATTTGAATCTAAGCCCAGGTCTGTTTTCCGTTAATCCAGTATTATCCTTTTATCTAAAATCTGACTTCTCCGGAATTATTAAGAAACTGACAGCTGTTGGATCCCCTTCTCCAGTATAAATACGATGTTTTTGTATATGTAGGCCTATTCTCATTGCTGAGTTTGATTAATGTCCTGAGTGGATGAAAGTACTAACTCCAATCAAGTCTTTTTCATTTTTCCTTTCGTGGCTATAATACATTTTATATTCATCACGAGTCAGCTTTCGTGATTTCTACACACACACACACACACACATACATATATATATATATATATAATTGTGTGTTGTGAATGTGTACACATTTGTATGTAGGCGTATATGTATTTATATTTATATATATGCATACATATATATAAGTATAATTAAATGTCTGTAGTTTTTTATATGCATGATGTAAATAGATAGATAGGTAGAACAGATGTATAGGGCTGTGTAATTTGTGTACATATTTATTAAAGAAATTGTTTGAGTATATGTGTGTACATGTGATATGATTATGTTATCTTATTAACTCGTATGTAATTAATTATAGTGGCATTGTATTTTCATTGCCATAAAGAAGGAAACAATTAGAACAAAATATGTATTAAGCAACTTGTGCACTAATATCTCTCATGGCCTTCCTTGGGTTAGTTTTTTGGGAAAAAAAAAACGAATTTAGGCTCTAACTTTTGTAGGCTTTTTAATTTAGCAAAAACAAAACGCTTAGCGAATCTCTCGAGCAACAGGATACGAAGCCATTTCTCATTTTAATGAGGACGGTTTGGCGGTGACGTCAGGAGACGACAATCCTTCTAAGAGCGGAGGATCACAGAAGCCATTACGAGCCGGCTTTATAAACAGACAGGCTGTCTCCGATCAGAAAGACAGATAGCGGAAACAAGAAGAAATGGAAAGGCTCTCAACCCCGCCCCCCTCCCCCCACCCACACTCTGCAACTCGTACATCGGTATATGATGGATGATATGCCGATAACCAAGAGAAAAAAATCGGTTGCTTGAGTGTTTAGGAATGTGTGGAGCTTTGTCTTACGCATGCAGCAGTAATAACAAGTCTCTCTCTCTCTCTCTCTCTCTCTCTCTCTCTCTCTATATATATATATATATATATACATACATATATATATATATATATATATACATTACATATATATATATATATATATATAATATACGTATATACATGCATACAAACATTCATAAATATACGCAACCACACACACACACACACACACACACACACATATATATATATATATATATTGCGAGTAAGGGCAAGAACGCGTGCGTGTGTTCTGAGGCTAAAAGTAGGGCGAACATTATATTGAGATACAATATTAAGTCACTCTCTTGATGCAGAGCTTAAGGGCGCAGACCTCCTTCAATACCATTATGAGGCAAAATGTCAGATCTTCCTACTCTCATAATTTAGAAAATGTCAGATCATACTGTTCTCATTAATTTAGAAAATTTCAGATCTTACTGTCCTCATACTTTAAAAAAAATCAGAAATTTCGGTTATCATAATTAAGGAAATGTCAGAACTTACTGTTCTCGTAATCTAGAAAATGTCAGAACTTTCTGTTCTCATAATTCAGGAAATGTCAGATCTTACTGATTTCATAATTTTGGTGTTGTCTTTCTTTGACTTGCTGATTTTATAATAGATGTAGCCACAGTTAAGTATTTGCGATGGATAACGTCCAGTAAAGGAATAATAAAAATCAAGACATAACCACAGCTTAGACATTTAGAGAGTCCAAATGAACACATCGTATCTAGTAATTTCTACTTTGTGATGAAAATAGAAATCGGGAATAACTTTAATGATGTAATATTATATTCTCGTTAAACTTTATTCTTGAAACAAAACAAATCCACTAGTTAAATTAAATCCTTTCATGTCGATATATATATATATATATATATATATATAAATATATATATATATATATAATCACCCATTTTCAATAACCACGTAATATTTCAGACAAGAGAACATAAATTCACAACTACCCAATGACCTAAGGTATAATAAATTATCATCATCATCATCACCACCACCTTCTACGCCTATTGACGCAAAGGTCCACATAGGATTCATTGGCTAGATTCATCAAAGGATAGCCAGTTCCTTGTGATGCGCAGTGCCTATCTAACTAAGGCAAGTGACCTCTGCCGGACCATACTAATACTAGCAAGATCATCGCCAGGCATCAGGAGTAAAAGCCGAAAAGACAACTTGTCTCTCGCCTTCAACCCAATCCGTCACCCTGCTGCCAGTGACTTCATCGAGATTTAGGGGGCCATTTCCTCCACAACCAGAGTTCTTGTTACTCATCCGCTTACATAACCGTTGGCAAACCTGGATTGCTAATATATACCGCATTGCACGGTAAATGATAAATGATAAAAATGTCAAATATTTCGCTTAGTAGAATATTTGCGTTTCTTCTGGACAACTTTCCCTTGGAATTTAAACAAGATACAAGGATATGAGACCCAATTTGACTTTTTATATTTACAGAAGAGATTAAAATAGGAAAAAAAATCTTATTAATATATGCAAGACATTAGCATTGCTGTACAAACAAATATAGAAAATGTAATAAATTAAAATACGGAGGAGTAACTACTTCAGAGAAGACTTCATCTATTCTTATGACAGTAATTAGAAAGAAAATCCTCTTCTTATGACAGTAATTAGAAAGAAAATCCTCTTCTTATGACAGTAATTAGAAAGAAAATCCTCTTCTTATGACAGTAATTAGAAAGAAAATCCTCTTCTTATGACAGTATTAGAAAGAAAATCTCTTCTTATGAAAGTATTTATAAAAAGAATCCCCTTCTTATGACAGTAACTAGAAATTCCTCATCTTATAACAGTAAAGAAATAATCTTATGACCAGTAATTAGAAAAAATCCTCTTATGACAGTAATTAAAGAAATAATCTTAAGAAAGTAATTAGAAAAAATCCTCTTATGACAGTAATTAAAGAAATAATCTATGAAAGTAATTAGAAAAAATCCTCTTATGACAGTAATTAAAGAAATAATCTATGAAAGTAAATTAGAAAAAATAAAATGTAGAATTAATTCAATGAAAGACACAACAAACAAGTCAATGAATCTTAATTACTACTAATGAACGAAATTCCGGTCACGTGACCTAAAGGCAAAAGCTTTTAGATTTATGTTTGTGTCAACCGATTGATTTTGATAATTGTTTGTAATGACATAAACGAAGTAATTACTGAAGGGCATTGCTGATAAGGACGGTAAAGGCTGATTAATGAGCTTGGGACGATAATGGTCATTAATTTAAATTAATCTGTGACTTGCATCATTAAGGATTCCGAAGATAAGAGACGATTGGTGAATATATTTGATATGTTTTAGGAAATAGAGTAAAGATATTGATACTAAATCATATTCACTTTCTCAAGATAATAACTTTATGTTAAATCACAGTTAATATAACAAATATGCTACTTCAATTTAAAAACGATATTAATTCAGTTATATTTGTTTAATTACTATTAGTTAATACTACTAGTGTGTGTGTGTGTATATATATATATATATATATATATATACATATATATATATATATATACATACTATAAAAATAAATGCCGAGTCGTTTCAGTCTACTACAGAAAATAGGCCTCATACATGCTCTTTGTCATGCCTGGGTTTTGGTCATTTCATCAACACGCTGGCCACTTCGAGTTTGGTAATGGTGGGAGACTTTAGTCTGATCGCTCAACAGGAAATCAGCCCACTGCAGTATGGGTGGCGCTAACTTGTTACAGCTTAGGCAATCCATTCACTAGGTTTAGGTATGCCCATCTCAGATAGTGATGTGTATATATATATATATATATATATAGACGGCGCGCAATAATATTTTATAACGCTTCAAATCATATTCAACATTCGAGATTTCCTTAGGATAATTCGCTTTGCAGGCGGCAACCTAAAGTCCAGGGAAATTGCAATGCGAAAAAATCCATCAACCTCCATTCCCCAAACTGCCATTCAGACTGAAGACTGAGAATGGGAATCACATGTTCATGTTGTTTAGTGATGAATTTACCGAAAGAGATTTTATATATATATATATATATATACACACACACACAATATATATATATATATATATATCGAATTCACATATCTTTATCGTTACAATTATTTTGCTTTCTCTTTTTAATCTAATTTCTCTTTTTCACATATACTTATCCTAATTATCCACCTTATTTTCTCTCTATCACTCTTGTTTTTTTTTTCTTTTTATTTATACAATCTTATGCTTGGAATATCTATCTCTGATCTTTTTCACAAATCGTTATCGTCAAAATTATCCCTTTCTCTCTCATTTCTTATCCAACCATTATACATTAAAATTACCCGTCTCTCTCTCTCTCTCTCTCTCTCTCTCTCTCTCTCTTGTATGGCATTCAAAATCGTTACCAGCCTTCAATAAAGGCTCTATAAATAGTTCTACCACTTCACAGAGCTTTTTTCTTTTCACAAGCATCCTAAGCGAATTAATTGCTATTGGACATTTGGATTTCTTTACGTGTCGCCTATAGCCTGCAAAGTACAATCAGTAAAACGAGTCAAGAGGAGTTCATAAATGAACAGTTGAATGCTTACATTCAACAAGTTTCCAGTTATAAGGAACAAAAATCCATTCATTGCTAGGGGTAGCTCAAGTTGCGTAACCTTTCCAGGGATGAGAGAAAGATTCATTCGTCGTTGAAAGATGATATGAAAAATCATTTTTATTTCAGACAATGTTGGCTTGCTGGTGACAGAGGGATTGAATGTGTAAGAGGGAAGAGGGGGTAAGGTTGGATGTGTAATGGGGGAAAAGGGGAAAGTTGGATGTTGTAAGGGGAAGAGAAGTGGAAGGTTGAGTATGATAAGATGATAAGGGGGAAGGTTGGATGTGTAAAGGGAAGAGGGGGGGAGGTTGGAAGCTTAAGGTGAGAAGCAAAGGAAGGGTGGATGTGTAAAGGGAAGAGGTTTGGATATGTGAGAAGGAAGTAGGGGGAAGGTGGATATGTGAGAAGGAAGTAGGGGGGAAGGTTGGATGTGTAAAGAGGAAAAAGGGGGAGGGTTGGATGTGTAAGGGGGAGAGAGGGAAAGGTTGGATATGTATGAGGTTAAGGGGGAAGGTTGGATGTGTAAGGGGAAGCGAAAGGAAGGTTGGATGTGTAAGAGGAAGAAAAGAAAAGGTTGGATGTGTGAGGGGAAAAGAAGGAAGGTTAGATGTGTAAGAGGAAGAGGGGGGGAGGTTGCATTTGTAAGGGGAAAGAGGGGAGAGGTTGGATGTGTAAGGGGGAAGAAAGGGGAAGGTTGGATTTGTAAGTGAAGTGGGGGGAAGGTTGGATGTGTAAGGGGGAAGAGGGGGGGGTTGGATGTGTAAGGGGGAAGAAAGGGGAAGGTTCGATGTGTAAGGGGAAGAGGGGGGAGGTTGGTTGTGTAGGGGGAAGAGGAAGAGGTTGGATGTGTAAAGGGAAGAGGGGAAAGGTTGGATATGAAAGGGGGAAGAAGGGGGGAGGTTGGATGTGTTAGGGGAAGAGGGGAGAGGTTGATGTTTATGGGGAAGAGGGTGGAGTTGGATGTGCAAGTGGAAAAGAATGAAAGGCTGGATGTGTAGGGGAAGAGAGGGGATGGTTGGATGTGTAAGGGGAAGAGATGGGAAGGTTGGATATGTAATAGGATGAGGGGGGAAGGTTGGATGTGTAAGGGGAAGACAGGAAGGTTGGATGTGTAAAGGGGGAAGAAAGGGAAAGGTTGGATGTGTAAGGGGAAGAAGGGGGAAGGTTGAATATGTAAGGGGGAGAAGGCTTCATAATCAGCTACACAACGTTAAATGCGCAAACGCATATATATATATATATATAGTCAGATAATGGATGCATATTATTATTCTCAAACATACACACGTTCATAAACATCCATTTCTATATATATATATATATATATGTGTGTGTTTGTGTGTATATATATATATATATAAATGTATATATATATATATATATAAAAGGTTCAGTCCAAATTAGGAGTCCGCATAAACCTTTTTCGTTAAAAATGCTTTAAAGTCCGCTCATGAAATGGCAGAGGCGTTGGACAGTGGCAATGCCCTAGACTCCTAGAGACTGACCATATATAATATAATCAGCACCAAAGCTCCGTCTCACCAAAGCTAGGATCAGGGAGGGCCAGGAAATGGCTGCTGATGACTCAGCAGTAGATCTACAAATCTCCCCCAAACCTCTAAGGGGGGATTGGCACGCATGTGTCATATTAGGTCCATTTCGAATAATTGTTTCCAACCCTTCCTAGACGTTTTGCGTTTGTTGAGGTCATTTTAGTATTATTATTATCAGCCAAGTTACAACCCTAGTTGGAAAAGCAAGGGAAAAAAAACCAAGGTGAGGAAAGGAAATAAGGAAATTAAAAAAATGATGAGAAAAAAATAACAATAAATTATTTTAACAACAGCAACAACATCAAAATAGATATGTCGTACAGACTTATGTCAACCTGTGCAACATAAAAACATTTGCTGCAAGTTTGAATTTTTGAAGTTCGATTCAACTACCCGATTAGGAAGGACCATTCCACAACTTGCCGGTGTTTACGGTTATGATGTTCCGGTCTTACCCGCGATTTCGTTGCTCGACTGGCATTGCATCCAAGGACGTTCCCAGTACCTCAAGAAAACGGCGCCATGTCATTTCTCTCCGTCGTATCACCTCCGTCGTCGCTCGAATTAACGTGATATTTCGCGCACGCAGCAAAGACCTTGGAGTGATGACATGTTTTCCACCAACGGTTCATGAAATGTGGGACAATGTGCACGCAAGACAAACAGTAACAAGGGGAACTTTGAAAAATTATTTTTTTTTTGGGGGGGGGGTAGGGGTGTCTGCGGATTCATGTTTATTTTTTTTCACTATCAGTAAGTGAATTTGTTTAAATGTGAAGCCAAAAATTCAATAGCACATGGAAATATGGGATTCATGAGTATTGATATGATGAAACTGTGAATTACAAATGTCAGCGTCAATCCTTAAGTCATTTCTATAATAGACATTAAATAAATGCAATTGAAAGAACGAGAGACTCATAGTGTGCTTATCGCTTGTCACAATACAAACAAAACGTAATAATTTGTCATAAATTTCCAACCAAGGACTGACGACACACATCAAGGTTTCGAATTCATCCCAATTACATTCAAAGTACATGTGTGAAGTGTCCGATAGTATCTAGAAATAATGATTCATTAACCCATCGGGACAATATTATTTCGTGATAATTAAAAATTTCTTAACTAAACACATTTTCCTCTCTGAGGAGTTAGTTCAAGAGATTGAGGTAGCCCTTTTTAGGCCCTGATACCTATATTACATCTCCATTAGCTGTTGACTATTTGGTATTCACTCCAATACCGGTGTCACTAGAGTGGCAACGAACCGCCGTCCAACAGATTACGAGACAGAGACGTTCACAACATGCTACGGCAATCCGTAGAATTGGATATATGCATGAGAAGCAAAAGCATAAAATGGCAGTGGCTTTTCAGAAAAAAAGCAGTTGACATGCTGGAGCCCATCTGCATAGAATCGTTTCTTTATTTTTTCGCTTCCTCAAGATTCAATTCCTGATGATGAGGTGACAGCTATTACGTTTATATATATTTTCTCTCTCTCCTCTCTCTCTCTCTCTCTCTCTCTCTCTCTATATATATATATATATATACTGTATATATATATGTATATATATATATATATTGTATATATAGTATATATATATATATAGCTATATCAATATCTACCTACTGGTATCTATTTATCGATCCATATATATATATATATATAGCTATATCAATATCTACCTACTGTATCTATTTATCTATCCAAATATTATATATATATATATATATAAATATATAATATTTATATATACATATATAAATATATATATATATATATATATATAATACATATATATATATTATATACATATGTGTACGCCCGGAAACACCAGTGTTTCTAGGACGGAATCAATCATGCAAAATGTCAAAAATACTAAACTTCCTTTCCGTCTGTGGCAGCAGATTCTTCAGAAATACTTTTCTCCATTTTTTCTTCCCGGAAATTCCAGACCAATCCCCGAACATTGATGTCAGATCTGGTCATTTATGTTTTCTTTTGTATTTTATGTATCCGATTTCTGGAATGTTTTCGAAATGGTGAGAGGAGATATGAAATACATGAATTGGAAATCTCTCTCTCTCTCTCTCTCTCTCTCTCTCATCCATGATTCCATGTGTGTCCACCTTCTCCACCTTGATGTTGTTTTCGGCACAAATATTACATAAAAAGCTCTTTATATCTTCATATCTTATATAAATTCTCATTTCACTTTGAGACTCCAGTCTCATTCCAAGTTTTCATAGCACTGCTATATTTTCTTTTTTACAATATATTTTAACTGCAAAAATTAAGAAAGTTTTTAATGGCAATTCTCTTTTCTTTGGAGGCACATCCATCTCAATAAAGAGGATGAACTGACAAATCTTTTTCGAAAAGTAGAGTTCTTATAACTTAAAAAAAAAATGCTAAACAATTGAAAATTTAGGAGAAGTTTATGCTTTCGCCCCACTTTGTTTGTTTATTTGTGAACAACTTTCTGGCCACAATTTTACTCATAGTGTAGTGAAACTATCTGGCAACAATCGTTACGTTGAGACATGGAAGTGATTCAAATTTGCAAGTCCCGGGTCAAATGTCAAGTCCAATGTCGAGCAAAAGGTCGATCGAAAAATACGCCTACGGTCTAAATTGATTCTAGGAAAGGCAAGCTGGTTTCGAGAAATAAGCTGCCGTGGCGGAGGTCTAACACTCTGAGTGCTTTTTTTGTTATAACTTTTCATACCTTTAAAAGTCTATATTTTATCGTTAGTTTTTACATGAATTATGCGCAGGTACTTCAACTGCACAGCAAATAACCTAGGATAATATAGCAATGAACAGAGAGAGATTAATAAGAGAACGGAAACTGAATTGTACATTTGCATTTGTCGTATGAATAATGGAAACCGAACACCTTCATGTCATCGCAAAGAAAACGGGACGGACTTATGAAAAAAATTCTTCTGAAATAGGCCTATACTCTAAGTGTAAATAACCAGGTGCCTCGCCTTTTCAATTCAAGAGTTCGGCAGTAACCTCATATAAAGGTTTAAAGGTCGCGAATTGATAGTAGAGACAAGGGACAGGACAATGCCCTAGAATCTGACCATATGTACCTTATGATTAGCGCCCAAGCCCTTTCCATTAAGCTAGGACCAGGGAGGGTCAGGCAATGGCTGCTGACAACTCGGAAGGTAGATCCATAAATTCCCCCAAACCCCCATCCTTTGCTCACAAGGATGGTGAGGTATCAGACACTACTAAAAACTAATGAGCTTGAGCGAGTTTCGAACTCCCGTCTAGCAGAATGCCAGGAAGGGACGTTTCCTATAGGGCACCGAACCATAAACCAAATAAGTAGAAATACGGAGGTACTTCTTTAATGTCAGCATCCACGTCCATGATACTTAAAAGGATCAAATGAAATAGTTAACCGAAGTGCATACATTGAAACATAAATAAATGCCACTTTGAGCGCCAAAAAAGTTTGGTCTCCTTTTTAACGGTATAAAAGTCACATATGATCAGCAAAAAAAAAAATGTTCAAGAAACCAAACATAGGCCTATGCACATACCACCTTTCCACCTAAGCTAGAGCTAGATTGAACGGTAGATAGACGGACTACACTTCTGTTCACGTTTCGTAGATATCGAGTGATAGAGAGAAATTAAAAATGTTTCATGTGGTCCGCTATATCTTGTTGGATAAACTCGTTTGAACCTTAAAAGATATTCTTCTGAAAAATTAAACTGAATGAAAAAATATTATTGGCAACACAAACGAATGATATTCCATACCAGTTTCATCAAAATGTTCACAAATAATTCTCAAGACTTCAGATGCAACATCTGTTTTGAAATATTTCAAATTAGTTTGAAAATCATAATTATCCCAAGATCTTTAATGTTAAGCAACCAGAACAATAAAGCATTTCAATAAATGAAGAAAGAAATGGGTTGGCTCAATTTTTCGACCTTCAGCTGCACTTCATTTTCCAATACCTGTTTTTGTCCCTTCCACTCACTCTTGACTAGTAGAGTGGGAACGGATTCGCCTAGAATTCGCATGGCAGCAGATCGAACCCAGCACAGAACCTGGAGTTTAAGCTGTTTACAAGGGAGAATACTGTTGTGGTTGGGCACCACAGGGGAGGGGGGGGGGGGGGCGCTTGTCCAGCTGACATACTGGTGTGCATCTATACAGACGGAACTGGAACGGGAACTAGATACCTTTACCTTTACCTTACGCTGCCCCATTATTATTATTATTATTCTTAATATTATTATTATTATTATTATTATTATTATTACTTGCTAAGCTACAAAGCTATTTGGAAAGCCGGATCCTATAAGTACTGGGGCTCCAACCGAGAAAAATAGTCCATTGGGAAAAAAAATTGAAAATAAAATATTTTTAGAACAATAACATTAAAATCAATATTACTAAATAAACTATAAACACTTTAATAAAATAAAAGAAGGGAAATAAGATAGAATAGTGTGGCCCGAGTATACCCTCAAGCAAGGGAACTGTAACCCAAGGCAGTGGAAGACCATGATGGCTATGGCAACACCCAAGACTAGAGAACAATGTTTTGATTTTGGAGTGGTCCCCTTAATTCCTTCCCAGCCTACATAGATGATTCCTAAATATATTCTCTTATCCAAAATAATAAGGATTATTTTTTTTTTGGGGGGGGGATAAAACTGATGTTTTTGAAAATCCTCAAATTTTATCCTCACTCATACTACGGTATAACATATCCCATAATTCTTGTTTATAAAATCTTCCTTAATTCTATTTCTTTTTCCCAGGAACCAGAAAAAGGTTCCATACAGAATATTTCAAAGCAACGTTCCAATCTCGAAATGCTTTCAATAATCGTATTATTCCATCACCGATATTTTTGGAAATATTAAATTTCCGAAAGAGGAGAACTGACCCTACTTCCTGCGAGGGATGGAAGGAGGAGGTGGAATGCCAATGCGTGAGATGTATGGTTCAATGAGTCTTCGCTTGGTTCATTAAACCGAGTGGCCAGGTCAGGGTTGCATCCGGGAGGAGGGAATAAAGGAAGGGCTTTAGCAGGATGGAGGGATGAATGCACGAGAGAGAGAGAGAGAGAGGAGAGAGAGAGAGAGAGAGAACTACTGCACAAAAGTTATTGGAAGGAGAGAGAGAGAGAGAGAGAGAGAGAGAGGAGAGAGAGAGGGAGATAAAAACCAACTGAACAAAAGTTATTGGAGAGAGAGAGAGAGAGAGAGAGAGAGAGGAGAGGGAGAGAGAGAGAGAGAGAGAGAGAGATAATAGACTACTGAACAAAAGTTATTGTAAGGTGAGAGAGAGAGAGAGAGAGAGAGAGAGAGAGATAATAGACTACTGAACAAAAGTTATTGTAAGGTGAGAGAGAGAGAGAGAGAGAGAGAGAGAGAGAGAGATAAAAACTACTGAATAAAAGTTATTAGAAGGAGAGAGAGAGAGAGAGAGAGAGAGAGAGAGAGAGAGATAAAAAACTACTGAATAGCAGTTATTGTAAGGTGAGAGAGAGAGAGAGAGAGAGAGAGAGAGAGAGAGAGCACTACTGAACAAAAGTTATTGAAAGGTGAGCCTTACCTTATTGCCTTATTCTATGTTTGGGTTCCCTAGTTCCCTCAGTGTGAGGCACCTCGTACATCCACTAGAAAGTTGCTAATGCATCTTCCGTTGTATTTTGCATCTTCCAGTCTTGGATGGTCTGGGATGCATCTTAGGTATTTATCGAGTTTATTCTTAAACACGTCTATGCTCACTCCTGATATGTTTCTTAGATGAGCGGCAGCGCATTAAATAGTCGCTGCATTATCGATGCTGTTGCGCAGTGGATTAATGTCTGTGCGCCTTCCTTAGTTTGCCTGGTATAGTTTTGGGCACTCTTAATCTACCTCGGCTTGCTCTTTCTGATATTTTTAGCTCCATGATGTTTTCAGTAATTCCTTCGATTTGCTTCCATGCTTGTATTATCATGTAGCGTTCTCTTCTCCTTTCTGGACTGTAAAATTTTAAAAATTGCAGTCTTTCCCAGTTGTCAAGGTCCTTAACTTCTTCTATTCTAGCAGTAAAGGACCTTTGTACACTCTCTATTTGTGCAATATCATTTTGGTAGTGTGGGTACCATATCACATTGCAGTACTCGAGTGTACTACGTACATAAGTTTTGTAAAGCATAATCATGTGTTCAGCTTTTTTTGTTTTAAAGTGTCTTAATAGCATTCCCATGTTTGCTTTACATTTAGCCAACAGTGTTGCTATTTGGTCGTTGCATAACATATTCCTTTTTAACATTACACCAAGGTCTTTAATTGCTCCCTTGTTTGTGATTGTCTTGTTATTAGGTCCTTTGTATACATATACCATTCCCTCTCTGTTTCCATAATCTATTGATTCGAATTTACCGGAGTTGATTACCATCCTATTTATCTCCGCCCATTCATATATTTTGTTTAGATTGCTTTATAATGAGTTCCTATCTTCATCAAAAGTAATTTCTCTACTTATTCTTGTGTCATCAGCGAAACTTCTCAGTACAGAGTCTTTAACATTACTGTCTATGTCTGAGATCATAATAACAAACAGCAGTGCAGCTAATACCGTACCCTGTGGCACCCCAGATATTACCTGAGTTTCATCTGATTTCTCGTCATTTACAACCACTATCTGTTTTCTGTTTTGCAGAAATTCTTTTATCCATTTTCCTATTTTTCCCACAATATTATGCTTTCTCATTTTTTTCTCTGATATATTGTGGTCATCCTTGTCAAAGTCTTTTGCAAAATCTAGATAGATCAAATCTGTGTCTTTTTCATTTATCAGATTTTTTTATATGTTTTCATAGTGTGCTATCAGTTGGGTTTGTGTACTTGTATATTAAATTAATTATTTATAACCAAATGATTCATTATGTCCTTTTTTATTACCTTTTCATACACTTTCATAATATGTGATGTTAGACTAACAGGTCTATAATTGCTTGCCTCTAGTCTAGATCCGCTTTTGAAAATAGGAGTTATATATGCCGATCCATTTTTAATTTCGCTTATAGCCTGCACAATATCTGCTTCATTAATATCTATATTCGTTAGATATTCAATATTTTCTTCTCTCATTTCTGTTTCATTATTCTTATTCGCAATTCTAGGCGTGAATTCACTCTTATATTTTTCTGCTAATATGTTGCATATTTCCTTTTTTTTATTCGTTATCCGATCTTCAATTCTTAAAGGGCCTAGTTCTAATCTCCCTTTATTCATCTTTTTTGCATAGGCGTAAAGTATTTTTTTTTTTTTTGAAGTGTCCTTTCTTCTAGGCCCATTTTTTTTTCATTTTCTTTCGATTGCATACTCTTTTGTTGTGCCTTTTCTATCTTACTTTGTATTTCCATCATTTTCCATACATTTTTTTCTTTTGCAAGATTTTTCTTCCACTTTCTAATTTTCTGAAATAAGAACCTTCTGTCTCTTGGTAGGTATGTCTGATGTTTATTTTCTTTTTTCTCCGTACATATTTTTCAACAATTTTCTCCAGTATTTTGTACAGTATGTCCGTATTTACATGTATATTATCACTTACGAATACATTTTTCCAATCTTTGTCCAATTCTTCATTTATTTTTGACCATTTTATATTCTTACTATAAAAATTATATTTTCCATATCCTCCCCATCGTTTTGTGCTTTGTTTATCTCTGCGTTCACTTTCTTTGGAATGGAGAGAGAGAAAGAGAGGAAAACTCTAGAAAAAAGAAAAAGAATTATTAAAAGGACAGAGAAAGAGAGTGACTCGTTAGTAAATAAATTAAAATCTTATATAAGGCATCATCAGATTTTCCTAGCAATTACGAGAGAGAGAGAGAGAGAGAGAGAGAGAGAGAGAGAGAGAGAGATACTTGAAAAGTCTTATCATAAACAATTAGCAATATGATGTTCAGTCATTTAAAAAGTTCGCCACTTTTAGAATGATATGGAATTGCATTTTTGTTTCATCAGGGAAAACGTTTCTTGAAAACGAAGGAAAATACATTACTTGATTACAAATTGATCTCACAATTTGATTTTCCCGTCTCTAATCCGTCAAATCCTAATAAACAAATATTAATTCATCAACGTACTTGATTAGAGTTGAGTAATTAATTGAAATGTTTTGATTATATGGTAATTTTACCGCATGAAAATCGCCTTTTTTAAGTAGGAAAATACTGTTAGAAAAAAAAAGAAAAAAAAAAGTTTGACTTTCTTAAAAGATTAACATTTATCATATAAAAATTAACGCTGAGTAAAGATACCTCGTAAAAAAAATATATCTTCAATTGTTTTGGAAATAGGCGAACAAAGACTAAGAAGATTTACATATTTTTTCATTATTTTAGAGGCAAATTTCCTGTAATCTGCTTTAACGGATAATATTCTTTTTATAATAATAATATTACTATTATTAGTATTATTATTATTATTATTAGCTAAACTACAACAATAGTTGGAAAAGCAAGATGCTATAAGCATAAGGGCTCCAACAGGGAAAAATAGCCGTTTGAGGAAAAGGAATAAGTTAATAAATAAACTATATGAGAAAAAATCAACAAGATATTTTAAAAACAGTAACAACATCAAAATAGCTATTTCATATATAAACTATAAAAACTAATAATAATATAAAACTATTATCATTTCTCTCTCTCTCTCTCTCTCTCTCTCTCTCTCTCTCTCTCTCTCTCTCCTGCTTCCGAATTTCACCAATAAAAACCCTTTCCTTCAGCCAAGGGGAAACCCTCATAGATAAACGCCCTACGAGAAGACCCTTCTTTCCTAGTTCAATCTCACGGAGTAATAGTAAACCTTTGCGATATCTTCCCCCGAACACCACTCAAGAGGGAATTTCCCTTTTATCGCTAAATAAATACTGCTACCTGAAACACCATCGCGAGAAACAGCAAATGACCAATTCCTCTCAGAGTTGTGAAATCGCCGAACTGTGGCACCAGACATGATCGGAGCAGGCGAATGGAAATGCTTCCATTACTCTGAGAAAAGGGTATGGTGTGTGTAATTACTGGTTTTATTTCTTTACCCAAGGATAAAGTAGAGGGTTTATCTATCCATAGGACCCCTTAACGAAGATTTGAGTGGTGGCCAGAGGGCAGGACCCGATCCAGTAATTCTCCGAGCGCCAAAGTTTGGTCGGAATCTGAAGACGATCCTTGGGTAGGAAATTCGTGCTGAAACGGTGGCTTTTCTCGGTGGAATCGAGGAAGCTAAATAGATTCGTATTTGCCTTTTCGTGATTTTTCCAACCATGAAGCCGTTTCCTTTTACAAAAGGTAATATCGGAGAATTGTACATCATTCGGGACAATTTCCTCTTCCAACTACTGAATCAAATTGACATTCCTTGAGGTGAAAGCTTCCTTAAAATCAGCATCAGAAGATATTGGCATTAATAAAAAGTTTTGCGCAACAAAATGCCTATTACTTCGGTTCCTAACTAAATAGACATAACAATAAATAATAGGGTTACTCCTTTTTTTTTAACTTAATTTCTTCATAATTCCTTTTCCAGTGCAGTATAATTAATTCCGATAATCATTGGAGATATTTGTTGATAAGGACAATTTTGATCGATTACTATAAAAGTATATTTCTTTTACTTTTAACCCTTTTACCCCCAGGCTATTTGGAACTTTCAACCCTTGACCCCCAGGGGTTATTTTTTTTTCAAGCACATTTTGCAGTCTATATTTTTTAAATTGCTCTAACAGCCTTAATTTTTGTCATAGAGAGGTCAGGTTGGTCTCATTCTCTTGGAAAATGCCTTAGTTTCTCATAAAAATTATTAAAAATATGCAAAAAAAAAAATTGTAAATAGCAGTTTTTTGCAAGGACGCACCGGTACGTCCATAGAGGTAAAGGGGTGTGTTTTGTGAAACGTACCAGTACGTCCTTTGGGGGTAAAAGGGTTAAATCCCATCTCTTCCTCTCTACTTTCTTGTAGAATTAAAGCTATCGATTTTGTGAAAGCTTGTCATTCCTGGCTCCATTTTCTCTTATTTACGCCTAGATCAGATAATGACAACAAGATGGCCATCAAGAAACAATAAAATGTAAATAAAATTAGGTACGGCACCTAAAAATGATCTCCAAAAAGAATCCACACAACACAATGCAAGTGTAATCACAACACGCTTTCTAGCAACAATAACAACAAAAACAATAATAATAATAATAATAATAATAATAATAATAATAATAATAATTATAATAATAATAATATAACAACAAAACAACAACAACAACAACAACAACAATAATAATAATAATAATAATAATAATAATAATAATAATAATAATAATAATAATAATAATAATAATAATAATGATAATAATAGGTGTACCATTTTCTCCAATCACAAACACATCACATAAAATACACACTTATAAAGCAGATATACAACGCAAAGTGTAGAGTGAATGCATCTTCGTTATCTAAAACTTTCATTTAGAGATTTTATACTTTATTCAAAAATCTAATTTAGAGTTTTTAGGCTATAATGAAATAAATATTTTGGAGTTTTACACGATAATCACATATTTTATTTGGAGTTTTTATAATGTATACACACACTCGCACATATATATATATATATATATACACACACACACACATATATATATATATATATATACACATATATATATATATATATAGAGAGAGAGAGAGAGAGAGAGAGAGAGAGAGAGAGAGAGAGACTTGTTAATACTTCATACGTAAGACAAAGCTCCACACATTTGTAAACACTCAAACAACCAAGTTCTCTCTCGTTGTCGGCATATCATCCACCATACATAAGAGGTAAGAGTTGGTGAGTAAGGGTTCGGGGGGCGGGGGTGGGGTGGGGGGATTTGAGAGCCTTTCCATTTCTTCTCGTTGCCGCTATCCGTCTTTCTGATCGGAGACAGCCTGTCCGTTTACAAAGCCAGCATGTAATGGCTTCTGTGATCCTCAGCTCTTAGAAGGCGTGCGGAACCATCCTCATTAAAATGCTCGAGAGATTCGCTAAGCGTTTAAGTAAAACCAATCTGCCGTGGCCCCTGAGACGATTTCTGACCCACAGTATAGCGTACTCGTGTCAAAATAATTCGACCAATTTAAGGAAAAAAGAACACAGTACTTAGATACGATCCATCCAAACCGAGTGAAACTGACAAAGAGTAGCTGCTCTATGACATGGCGTTCCTTTTTGACTAGTCTCACAAGATTAACCGGAGGTGGCTACGATTAACCAGGAGGTAAATCTAGTCTCTCTCTCTCTCTCTCTCTCTCTCTCTCTCTCTCTGGGGAGGGGGGTGGTGTTGATACGCATACTGATGACACAGATATTCAAACAGGAATTTTCAATAAAGTATATAATAGTGCCTTAGATAAATGTGCCTCAAAAACCACGAAGGAAATAAGGAGACCCAGTGCACCTTGGATAGACAATGATCTCAAAAACAGTATGATTGAAAGGGACAAAATGCAAGAAAGGCTTAAACAGAATAGACATGATGAAAATCTGAACAATTCGTATAAGGAAATGAAAAAACTCATCAATTCGAAAATGCGTACTGCCAAAGCTTATTATAACAAAGA
This sequence comes from Palaemon carinicauda, assembly GCF_036898095.1. Lineage (NCBI taxonomy): Eukaryota > Metazoa > Arthropoda > Malacostraca > Decapoda > Palaemonidae > Palaemon > Palaemon carinicauda. The sequence goes on from NC_090735.1 coordinate 49,469,128, forward strand.
CAAGATCAAGAAAAGTAAATCTCGCAGAAAAACATGGAAAATTATGAATAATATTGTATTTACTAAAACAAATAAAAAGATTGAATACGACAACACAAAAGCTAGAGCAGATCAATTTAACCAATACTTTGCTAATGTAGTAAAAATAACTTATGATAAAACGCAGGAAATTCTACAAAAGTACGAAAATGAAGACATTAGAACCACTCAAAATAATTTTGGCAATAATATAAGATTGTTTAGACTGCAACCAGTTACAGTAGAAACAATAATATTATAGTAAACCCATTCTGTCGTGGCCGCTGAGACGATTTCTGTTCCCCTGTACAGCGTACCCATGTCAAAATATTTCGACCACTTTAAGGAAAAATGAACACTGTGGTTAGAGACAAGCCATACAAACTGAGTGAGACTAATGCTAGCCGTTAATGACAGATGACATTCCCCAGGGTATGCCCAGGGTGCATCCTCACCTTTTTCACTAATCTCACTGGACTAAGACAAGATTAAATCTGCTCTCTCTCTCTCTCTCTCTCTCTCTCTCTCTCTCTCTCTCTCTCCGGTTAATTTTGTCGAGCATACAGTATATATTTCATTAGGAACACTGTTAAATAATCGTAATTTTAATCGGACATTATCCGTAAAAATCTACTGTTCTTAGCCATAATTCAGTAAAATATTGGAGAGTGTAATTTTTACCCTACCCTGTTATCTTATTATGGGTTGAGGATCATAATATCACCATTTAACGTCAATATTTCCGTTTATAAGACGTTAAATAACTGGCAACATTTATTACTGGATTTTTACCGGTTTTTCGGCATATTTTTAACAGTGTAAGGTATTCATTTCTATAAGGATAATTACAACCAAGTACATGTCCCCCAAAATTATAATCCCAAGATATTTGCCATTTTTATCCTACCGTCTGAAATCTGATTGACCTGTCCTTGAAGGTCTCAAGGGTAAATTTGTAGCAAATATCAGCGAGCCATATTTAATCCCTTGAATGGTTGGTCTTGGGGTATAAAATGTAGTGTTTGAGACAGTGACTTCACGGGCCAACCAAGGGAAAGGCCCGTGCCAACAACAAGTGTTGGCTTTAATACCCCAAGAAGAAGAAGAACAGTGACTGCATTATCTGGTAAACATAAACCATGGAAACTTCTCCAAACCGTGGTCTCCGTCCCAATGCCAGGGAAATAGTACACAGTGTGTACAAGTATTTCACAAAAGAGAAGATGAACCGCGGCCCTTTTACTGATGTCACCAAAGCATATATCTGTACTTCTGAAGCCGCAAATGTTCCTGAGAGAGAGAGAGAGAGAGAGAGAGAGAGAGAGAGAGAGAGAGAGGGGGTGAGTGGGAAAAAGATATAACAAAGATTAAAGTGACTCTTCCTTTAAGAAATCCTAATCTTATAAGCTGGATGACCATTGATTGACAGATGTGACCAGACCACCATATCTCCATAAAAAAAAACCCTTCCAGGGTCATTATAAGCATTGTTTATGCTTTGATGTCCGTTTTTAATGTATATATATATATATATATATATATGGGTGCTACTATAGCGTGAGGTCTACCGCCATATGTCGCCTACCCAGGCGGAGGGCTAGATCTACCACGCGACAAGCTTGGACCTTCCGCAACCTAAACGCCATGGGGTACCAACTTCTACAGTGAACCACCAGCAATATTATGTGGATCCAGCGACAGGAGCACACACACAGGCAATTGAGCGATCGTGGTTGGACGCTAAAACGATGATTCTGAAGAGATTAATGCGAGGTGTTGGTCGTCAGCTGTTCCAGTCTCATCTTGAGAAAAAATTCCAATGATCTATTTGTCGTTCTTAGATGTACGAAGTGTGTACCGCTAGGATAAATGTATGGAAATATATGATAACATGTTTATTTTTACCTTTATTCCTTTTTTTAATGTAATTAGAAATCCAATTATCTTTAAGTTATTTCTAAGATATGTTTAAATTAAGTGTTTATTGCTTAAACAAATGTATGAAATGTGTTTCATCTATGAGGGACGAATAATTTAGCAGTACACTGATAACATCCTTATTTTTACCTTTATTTCTTTTTTTTAATGTAATTAGAAATCCAATTATCTATTTAAGTCATTTCTAAGATATGTTTAAATTAAGTGTTTATTGTTTTGTATCGCTAGAATAAATATGGAAATATATAACATGTTTATTTTTACCTTTATTAATTTTTTTTCAATGTAATTAAAATTCCAATTATCATTTTAAGACATTTCTAAAATATGTTTAAATTAAGTGTTTTCTACTTAAACAAATGTATGAAATGTGTTTTATCTATGAGGGACGAATAATTCAGCGGTAGACCTCACGCTATAGTGTTAACGGGAGGTAGACCTCACGCTATAGTAGCACCTATATATGTATATATGTATATATATATATATGTATATATATATATATATATATATGTATATATATATATATATATATGTACATATGTATATATATATATATATATATATATATTGTAGTGTACCAGCAAAAAAGACAATAACCAAGGAAGTATTGTAAAGATTTTATTTAGACGATTTAGTACAGTTGTAAAGAAAGGGTGAGGAAAATGGGGTGCCTAATCTTTTAATCTGGCTTTATCGTTGTTTGCAAAGGTTTTCGCCTTGTCTCTAAAGAGTGATTCCTTCAAGGGAAAATGAACCAAGTGTTTTACACTCGAACACGATACCTTTTGGAATGAGCTCTTCTCAGCGGCCACGACAGAATGGTTTGACTATAACAGTTAAGAGTTTGAATAATAGTAATGCTTACGGGACGGATGGTATTCCTACTAGTTTTCTAAAAGATTCCCTTACAGTTATTGCATATTATATCACGGTTTATCATAAATTACATCGATTGTAACTGGGAAATATCCTTCTATTTGGAAACAACCCCTCGTAGACCCTCTTTACAAGAAAGGAGACAAGGACGACCCTGGTAATTATAGATCTGTTTCTATCCTTCCAGTAATATCGAAAGTAATAGAAAAAGATTGTATGTAATCAGTTAATGGAACATCTAGAAAAAAATAATCTGATTTTCTAACACTCAGCATGGATTCCGTAAAGGTGTATCAACAGAAACAGCTTTGATGAAATTAACAGATGAAATTTATCAAAATATTGATAGAAAAAGTTTCCATATTAATTTTATGTGACCTATCAAAGGCATTTGATAGTGTCAACCATGATGAATTGTGTAAATCTCTTAAGGAACATTACATTGATACGTTCTGGTTTCACGATTACTTGAGGGATAGAAGTCAGGTAGTTAGATTAGGAGACGTAAATTCTTGCATTGAAAAGGTTGAATTTGGAGTCCCACAGGGATCTGTCCTAAGTCCAATTCTATTTTTAGTCTACGTTAATGACACGATTAAATACATAGAAAACCGCCTGCTAATTCAATATGCTGATGACACACAAGTTCTTTTGGCTGATCAAATAGAAAATTTAGATGTCTTGATTAAAAGGGCTGAACTAATATTGCTCAAAATTAAGAAATATTTTCTATGAAAAGGGCTATTATTAAATGCGCCTAAAACACAGTGCATGTTTGTGGGTAGCTCACAGTATATTAGCAAAATTCCAGATGACATTATAATAAAATGCGATGGTGATGAAGTAAAGATAAGTCAACATGTAAAAAAATCTAGGTCTACACATGGACAGGTACATGACATTCAGTACTCACGTTGACGAGCTGAGTAGAAATGTAAGTGGCATTCTAATGTATATAAGTAGAGCAAAAGATTACTTTGATAATACTACTCGAGCTTTGATAGTGGAAAGTCTGGTCTTGAGTGTGCACAATGATATGCACAAAAAAGCTCAAAAAATCCAAAACTTTGCATGTAGAGTAGCCGTTATTGGGGTGAAAAAAACACGATCACATCACCCCAACCCTCCAGCAATTAAAGTGGATAAAATCAAAAGAAAAGTGCATGTACGATGTTTGTGTTTTTGTTTTTAAAAGTTTGAGAAAAGAATATCCCAACTGGCTATACACATTTCCTACAGTTGGTAATTGTAGGAATGCATTAACCAGACAGAATGAAAATCTATATGTAGACAGCTATCGAACGGATTTGGGTTCACGCTCAATGGCAATAAGGGGCCCAGCTTGCTGGAACAAACTACCTCTGGAAATAAGAAAATGTATAAATGTTAGTTCTTATTTATTCAAAAAGAAACTTAAGCAATATTTTTTAAATCTTACTTGAATGTATTAATATCCTAGATTTTTACAATCCAATTATTGTGAATTTTATGTAAATAATTTATATCATTATGTAACAGAATAACCATTTTATAATGGAATAAAGGTTTTTGACTTTGGCTTTGACTTTTTGACTCTCCTGTTATTCTTGTCGAACATATATATTTCATAAGGTAAGGTTTCATTTCTATAATGATAATTGGAACCAACATTTTTTCCGAAATTACAATCCCAAGTTATTTGCCAGTTTTATCCTATTGTCGTAATAAGACTCTGGCAAGATGGCGAGTTTGAAATCTTTAAGGTCACAAGGGTAAATTGATCAGGCAAAGATCAGTGAGCCATATATAATTCCAAGAATGGTTGATCTCTTGGAATATAAAATAGTGCTTAAGACTGCATAGGCTATCAAATTTGAACGACTGGAAACTTGAGTATACAGTGTGCACAAGTATTTCACAATGAAGATGAAGAGCGGCCCTTCTACTGATGTAACTAAAGCATGTATCCACGCGTTTGAAGCCACTAATGTTACTGAAATAATAGTTCGTCGAATGATCACACAAGAAGAATGTGAAAAATCTAAATTTCAAGAAAGAACAAAGTATCATCCTGCTCTTGACGACTTCAACAAATATGTTTAAGAAGAAAAGTGATAAACTTATATGCACGAAAGAAAATCCCCACCTTTGAAAAAAATACTGGTGGTAGGTGGAGAAAACATTGCATTCGATGGATGGAAAGAATCTCCAAGGAAAGTCTACATTATATACACACAAACAGAGAGAGAGAGAGAGAGAGAGAGAGAGAGAGAGAGAGAGAGAGAGAGAGAGAGAGAGAGAGAGAGATTAAATTGACTTTTCCTTTAAGAAATCATAATCTTCTAAGCTGAAAGACCATTGATTGACGGTTGTGACCAGGAGACCACAAAGACGAAAATATCGGTAGTGAAAGATAAGTGTCCGACAAGGTTTAAAAAGCCTTTTCTTTAAATAACTCTTTCAAACTAATTATAAGCATGGTTTATGCTTAGGTGCCAGTTTTCGATATATATATATATATATATATATATATATATATATATATATATATATATATATATATATATATATATATATATATATATATATAATGTTATCTAAGGTGATCTTACATCAGCAAGTACAGTTGTAAAGAAAGGGTGAGGGAAAATAGGATGCTTATCCCTGTATTACTGTTAATCTCTTAATCTGCCTTTATTGTTGTTTCAAAGGTTTTCGACTTGTCTCTAAAGAAAGGTTCCTTCAAGGAAAAATGAACTAAGTGTTTACGCTCAGACACGAAAAGTTCTGGCAAAGAGTTCTTTTCAGCGGCCACCACGGAATGGTTTGACTCTAGTGTTAACGTTCCTTTGAGTAAAGAGTCTGCATGATAGGGCAATGTCATTGTCCCTTGCCTCTGCCATTCATGCCCGGACTTTAAATCTTTAAAACCTAACCTAAGGTTCCCCCACCTAAGTTATCCTGAGAAACGGATCCTTGCGTACTTACCTACGGGGCGGGGGGGCGTGTTGATACGCACCCATGTGATCCCCCTTAGACTACCGTATGCTTAGTTTACCCTTAAGACTAAAGTTTCAACCCTTCGTTTGCTTCCCAACCGGCTTCAGTCCCGGCAACGTAACACTAAATCATATTATTTGGTAAATCGTAAAACTCAAGGTCTATAGAATGAGGTCTACCCACGCGCAGGTAAATTGGGGGTTAGCGGGGATTAGAGGGGTAAACGTTAAGTGGGGGTAAGTTTCGTGACGTCACAGAGCTCCATTGGCCCGCGAAAGAGTACCATTCAGCATTAGCTTGCTTTGCAAAAGTTCAGTTTTCTTCATTATCCCGTTGAAAATAACATTTCTATTTCAGAAAAAATTAATATTATAAGCTATTTTGATGACTAAATTTCGTTACAAAATACTTCCTGTGAGAAAGTTTTTAAGGAAAATGGTTTAAAAAGTCGCATATCAGAAAAGAACAAATATTATCCAAATCCTTTATGGAAATATTGTTTCACCAAATGTACAATTAAGCAATGTGCATGCATATTTAGATACATTTCTAAACTAATCATTTACTAATGACTCAAAACTAAATCTTAAAAATATCTATTAAAATAAAGTTGTACAAACACATAATAGAAATAAGTGATCATGATTATTACATTTTACAATCTTCTAACTTTAATAGTTATTTTCCTTGCAGAAGTTATTTCTTTTAGTTAATATTATTATTCTAAAAATATTTCGTCAACGAACAAAATAAGTGACTAAAAGTGGTAATCCCATTTTATTAGGAATATCTAATGCTATTTTTTACTACTCTGTGATAACTTTTATTTTTTTTTTTTCAATATTCTTTATCGGATCAGTAAATTCTTTTGATGCCTTCACTAATTCCTTATTTGCTGAGCTAATTATACCTGCCCACGAATCGTCCCCCTTTAATACAGATTTGTGCATTAGGGAAACTTGAGGGCAATGGAACCGGCGAAACAGTCTAGACCACCTTTCTATTTTGCATCATCCATATGTCCAATTATCAACTTCCCCTATACTTTTTGTAACATCATTTCCTTCATCGTCGCATTCATCGGGCAGACAAAATATCATCGCATATAGCCTTAGATCACGTTGTAGCGATTTTTCATCTTTATCTTGAGAGAGAGAGAGAGAGAGAGAGAGAGAGAGAGAGAGAGAGAGAGAGAGAGAGAGAGAGAGAGAGAGAGAGAGAGTTATTATCAAGAATATAGGATCTTCCCGACGCAGATAATGAGGCGAAAGCAAAGGAACTCTCACTGAATTACACGCTAATGGGAACGAATCGGAACGGCTTTCTGGGAACCCATTTATTCCTTCCAAAATGCAGTTGGGTCGCTGGCGTTATTCACAGGGGGAAATTATCATTGAAGACTTTAAACCCGGCTTAATTATATTTGCTCTCGAGGTATATCGGAATGGGGAATATTCAGTCCATTGAAGATAATCAGTGCTTTGGCCGTTGGGGGAAGCGCGAATTTTCACGCAAAATGTGGATCTGCATGTGTGATTTGTTTTATGATGATTACATTATACATAAACTATACATAATTGATATGGAATTTCAAGAAAGTCATAAGTTCCCTTGATAACTTATAACAAAAGTTGAACATGAAAGCTATTTATTATTATTATTATTATTATTATTATTATTATTATTATTATTATTATTATTATTATTATTATTGTTATTATTATTATCTATACTATTGTTATTATTATTATCACAGGCTGAGCTATAACCATAGTTGGAAGAGCAAGATTCTATAAGCCCAAGGGCACCACTAGTTAAAAATAGCCCAGTGAGGAAAGGAATCAAAGAAATAAATAAACCACAAGAGAAGTAATAAACAATTAAGACAAGATATTCTAAGAACATTAACAACATTAAATTAGATATTTCATATATAAACTCTAAAAATAAAAAAAATAAAAACAGGAGGAAGAGAAATTTTGGATTTTGGAGTGTTCTTCTCCTAGAAGAGCTGCTTACCATAGATAATAAGTCTCTTCTACCTTACCAAGAGGAAAGTAGCCACTGAACACTTAACAGTGCAATAGTTAGCCCCTTGAGCGAAGAAGAATTGTTTGGTAACCTCAATGCTGTCAGTTGTCAGGTGTATGAGGACAGAGGAGAATGTGGAAAGAATATGCCAGACTATTCGGTGTATGTGTAGGAAAAGGAAAATAAGCTTTAACCAGAGAGGAGGATCCAATGTACTACTATCTGGCCAGTCAAGGGACGCTATAACTCTCTAGCAGTAGTATCTCAAAAGGTGGCTGCTGCCCTGGCCAACCTGCTACCTATATGGATGCTCAAATTATACATTACCAATACATAACTGATAAGGAATATCCAGAATGTCAGAGGATGCACGCGAGAGCTTATCATAAAAGTTTAACACGAAAGAAATTAATCAATATAATAATTTTCATAGTAAGATTACACGTTACTATGATTGCATATATTTAGCGGATGCTTGCACACAATGGACTTGGGATGTTTTTTTTTTTTTTTTTTCTTAAGGGGGGGGGGCGAATTTGATCTCTCTTGTAGTTAGATGATATATTATAATTATCTTTATCTGCACCAAGTGGCTTTTTGTACTTATGAAATGCTTATAAAATTTGCCTTTCCATATTTATTATTATCTACAATTAGAGATTTACCAAACACTTAAACTCAATTGAAATTCTTGTGAATAAATTTACGTACAGTAATTCTTCTGACAATTTTACGATATATCTTATGCATTTCCTCTTCAGGATGAAGTCCGTTTACCTTTTTGCTGAGGGTTGTTTAGAATGTAAGGTTAGATTATTAGCTTATGTGTTGGGTACAAAAAGCCACTTGGTGCAGATAAAACGGATTTTGAGCGAAGCGAAAAATCTATTTTTGGGCCAGATGGCCATGTTGTCCTGATGGAAGGTTCCTTCAGTAGCTTCCTTTGGGTATATATGACTACAGTAGATATTCCCAGAGAATTAAACTAAAGGTTTCACAGAATTCTAACTTCTGGTGCGAGTACCCTAAAGGTTTCCCTCTAGGATATCGTATATCAACAGGGGACGCATGCATTAACACGCCACATGGCTATCTGCACCCCACATAGCATTTACGCTTTGAGGGGGAAAGGTGGCGAGGTAACTGAGGAGCCGTTCCTAAGTTACCCTCCTTCGTTACTGTTACGGTACTCGCAACATAAACAAACAGTCCGCCATACTGTGTGACGTCACGTCCGTCCTCATTCCTAAGCTTGTAGCTTCCTATATTGGTTGGTTTTTCCCAGTGATTGCTAATTATCTTCTGCATCCTTCGCCATGTCGCAACCCTCGACCTCGCCTTCTTTTGGAAAGTTGCGTACCAGGTTCTTGTATTGTTTAAATAAGCTCTGGCCGTAGAGTAACGATCTCTTACGGTTAAATCTTGTGTTTTGTGGCAGAGCTGTGCCTTGCCCGTAGATGCCATTTATGACGCCGCTGTTCGCCTCGCATGCTTTATTTAGTTAGCCAGAACAGCCTTCCCGGCCTTATAACTAATTAAATATCATTAGGTATTTAGTCTTCATTGCTAGGAATTAGTTATATTATGCCGATGGTGTTCTTCGGCATTCTTAGTTAGCCGACCCCATACTAGATAGCCTAGACCGCAGCCTAGTGTTCATGTTTACTTCTGCATGATATAATAGGTGTTCCTAGTGTTAATGTTAATGAAGCCTTCTAGGGACCATACAAGGGACCGTGCCTGGTCCATCCATGTCATATTACCTAACCCAACGTTGGGGCCCTTGTATGCTTCCTTATCTCCCCTGTTACCTTCGGGTAACCTCCCTCTGGGTAGCTTTGCTATATCTTAGCCCCCTTACCCGGAATAATTTTCGGGTAGGTTAGGCTAGATCGTTCTTCCCTCTTCCCTACCATAGTATATGGGGGGACCTCGGACAGAACCCCAGAGTACCTATCGTTCATCCCAGTCCACCCTTATGGAACGCATTTCCCTTTAGTTATCGACTGAGACTGAAGGTGGAAGGGCTCTGCCCTTCCCCCTAGACTGCTCTTGGTTGGGACACGTCCCTTCCTCCTGTAGCCTAGCGATATGTCTTCCCAGCCCTCCCTAATCTAGGAGAAGACTCTCCTGGTTTAGGTTAGGCTTTGGGGGATTCTGTTTTATTATAGTTTAGGACAGTACACCAGTGCTGTGCCTACTCTGAGCTAACCTACCCTAGATTTGGAGAGCGTTTCTCTCCTACCTGGGTAGTATAGCACCTAACAGATTCCCCCCCACCCCTTGGGAGCTTTAGGGTTGCGACCCCTTCTGCTCCCTCAGACCCCTATCCCCACTCTATCCCTTTGTGTTGGCTTGCCTTCACACCCCTGTCCACTGTCCTACAATTCCTCCCTTGGGGAGAGTTGTAGGTTAAGCTGTGCTCTTCTGCTTGGCTGGCCGCTCTGCTACACTTCCCCCTCATAGTCGAACTATAGGGTAGTGCCGGCGGAATATCTCCCTCTCCCCTTTTGAGTGTCCTCTGATCCTCCCTTGGATTACCATAGGCATCCAGCCGTCTGCCGGCCCCCTGCCGCCGGATGATAGGCGTATCCCCTCCTATCATGAGAGCACTCCTTCCGGAGGGAAGCCGGTCGGGTATCGGACATTACCCTTCCCGACTCCCTCCTTATCTTTCTCTCTTCTATCATGGTGCCGGTCCACTGCCGCCTCCACCTGCCGGCACTAGCCACCAGCACCCCATGTGACCTTCCTACTTCATAGGATATTTCTCTCTGAGGATTACCTAAGGTGGCAGCCTGTCGGCTGCCGGGGGCCGTTGCCCCTTGCCGCCACTGCCGCCGACATCTCAGACAACCCTCCATCTTATGTACCCAGCTAGGTTCACCAGCGTCAACAGCCTGCCGGCTGCCGGAGGCCACCGCCCTGCCGGCGACCCGCCGCCGTTCCGGCGGTCGCCCTTTTAGGTGTCTTCTACCTCTCTGCTGCTCAGTGTGTAGTCTTAGATGGATTCACCCCACCGGACCGGCCTGCCGGCGACGCTCCTGCGACTTCCATGGACAAGTACCCCTCCCCCCGGCTGCCGGCCCCGTGCCGGCAGTCAATCTAATACAGCCGGATAGCCTGACCGCTCTTCCTTTGGTATTTCATACCTTAAAAACAGTGGCTGGAGTGTACAGTTGTACAGTACAATATTTCCAGCATACTCTGTGCTTCTCAGTGCAGTCTCTTGCCGGGACCTACCCAAATATAAGGGGCTTTTATCCTATTTTCCCCCTTCTTTTCTCTAGGTTCTGAACGATTTCAGACCCTCTCCACTCTGTAGACAATTCCTTTATAAGGAAGCCTAAGTTTGGCTCATCCATGGGGATACCATTCCCTCCCTTAGAACCTCAGGTCCTAAGGAATTGACTGCAGAAAAGGTCATGGTAACTGGCTGGACGGGACTCACAAGTATGTGTCTTCCTACTTCCTTTCTAGCTCACCTATCCTGAGCTCATATAAAAACCAATCCTACAGATTGGTGAATCTTAATCTTAAGAGTAATGAAAGCCATAACTATGTCTTCCATGTAGTCATGATCTCTTTCTTTTACAGGAGGAGAGCCTGAAGTGTGAGAGCTCCTTCGGCGGAGTTCGCCGCCCGTACTTCTACGGGCATAAGGCGTGCAGGACCCACGCCCTCTGTGCAGCAAAAAAAGGCAACCTCAAGTATTGGGATCCGCAGTCCTGCTCAACCTGCAAAGGCCTTCTTGATGAGGCGTTCGACAACCCTCCGTCCGCGGAGGCCAAGGACAATGCTCGAGAGAAACTGCGCAAGTGGGTGCGCGATTTCCAGAAGAACGCCACCGGGCTTTATCTCCCCAACGAGAAGATGAGGGCCTTGCTTTTCCCCAAAGCTCTGTCGGACTCTGTGATCCCCAAGGATTAGATTCCATGCGTCCAACTAGTAGTTGAACCCGACATTTCGGCTACACTCCGTAAGTGTCATCTCGACGAGGTGGAGAAGATGTCGGAAGTCTCCGACAACACCGAGAGGAACCTCACGGGTAAGGATCTGGAGGAAGAAGAGGATCAGGTGGAGTTCCCTGATTCGGAGGACGAGGTCGCCCAAACACCTCTAGTAACCCCTGTTGTGGTAGAGGAGCCAGTCCCTTCTACCTCCGCCACCTCGCTGCCCGTACTACCAGCCACTGAAGATGCCATCCAGGCACTGGTGGCACTGATGGACGAAAGGCTCCAAAAGAACCAAGAGGAGCTCAAACGTCATTTCATGGGTTAGAAGCAACCGAAAAAGATCTCAGTTAAGGATCTTCCCCCCTGCTCGGAGTCTAACCCCCGGAGGTACGCCGAGCATATGCCAATTACAACTGGCAAAATCTTTATTAATGATCGGCTTGGGTCCATCCTCTTGGAAGAAGTGGAGTTCTTCCCCAGCTTTGAGGCTTACCCGGACTGTTACGTCCGGCTCAGGTCCAAACCGGCCTCCAAGGAAGAGACCGAACCCAAAGAAGTGATCGTGTTCGATCACTCGAAATCCCGAGCCATGCTGGTAGAGTGTCTTAAGAGTCGTGGTTTTACCAACTCTAAAATGCCAGCATTGAGCAAGAAGCACCCGTCCTTTCTTGCTCCCCCTACTGCGACCTTTCCCTTTGTTGAAAAGGCCTTCCATGCGGTCATGAAGGCGGTGAAGGAAGGAAAGCCCTGCCCTACCTTGGAGGAGTGTAGGCCTCTCTCCCTCGCCCTTCCCCCCGACGACAGATTCTGGAAAGATATCCAGTTCACTTTTACTGTCGGGAAACTGGAACCTGACGCGGCTGGCCGTCAGTTCAATGAGGATCTTCCAAAGCTGAACGACCACCTTCTTCGTCAGGAGCAGGAGACCAAGGAGAGACTAGCCGCCTCCCTATCTTATCAAATTCAGCTTGAGGTCATGGCCGGGGACGTTAGGGTCCCAGATTTGTATATGGTTCTCGCGAAGACCCACCTAGTGACCGTGATGAAGGACTTGTATAGCTTCATCAAGGCCCGGAGAGCCTGCAGAGAATTCGTGTTTGCCAATGCGGCAGTGAAACACGAACTCCGGAAGCTAATCTCCTCCAACATCTAGGGCAAGCATCTCTTCCCAACAGCTCTGGTGAAAGAAATCGTGGACAAAGCCGCCTCTGAGAACCAGAACCTTCTCAACAAGTGGGACATGTCCCGCAAGAGGAAATCCTCTCAGGAAGAAGGCCCTCAACCTAAGAGGAAATCCTCCAAACCACTACCCCAGCAGCATCAACCCAAACGCCAGTTTCCGGCTCCCGCTACTCAAGTGGTTGCACAACCACAACAGACCTTTCAGTTGGTCCCCCAGCCGGTGGTGTCCCAATCACCGGTCTTCGCCCCTGCCTATGAACGACCATCCACTACCTTTTGTCCCAGAGGTAGAGGCTCCGGCAAATACTCCTCTCGCCGCCCCTCCAGGGGCAAAGGAGGAAGGGGAACTAGCGGCCGAGGTGGCAAACCCTCGGGAAACCAGAAGCAATGAAGTGCTTCCAGTGGGAGGAAGACTCCGCCACTTTCAGGATCGTTGGACCTTCGATCACTGAGCACACAGCATCATCAAGAAGGGACTAGGTTGGAGCTGGACGCAACCACTGCCAACCTTCAACAAATTCTTCAAGCATTTCAAACCCCTATCTTGGAAGAATATGTCCTAGAACTCTTGAACAAGAAGGTGATCAAGAGGGTAAAGTCCACCAGATTCCAAGGAAGACTATTTTGTGTTCCAAAGAAGGACTCAGACAAACTCAGAGTCATTCTCGACTTGTCCCCCCTCAACAAGTTCATTGCGAACAACAAATTCAAGATGCTGACCCTTCAACAAATAAGAGCCTTACTGCCTCACAAGGCCTACACGATCTCAATAGACCTGGCGGACGCCTACTGGCACATCCCAATGAACCACCCCGCTTCCTCCTACCTAGGATTCCGGCTCCAAAGAAGAAGCTACACCTTCAGAGCCATGCCCTTCGGGCTCAACGTGGCTCCGAGAATCTTCACCAAGCTAGCAGACACAATCGTCCACCAGCTACGCCTCCAAGTGATGGCCTACCTCGACGACTGGCTGGTCTGGTCGACATCGCCAGGAGAATGTTTGAGAGATTGCAGCAAAGTGACCCAGTTCCTGGAACATCTGGGTTTCAAAATAAACACCAAGAAGTCTCGCCTCGCTCCAGCTCAGAAATTCCAATGGTTAAGAATCCATTGGGATCTTCAGTCACACTGCCTTTCCATCCCACTGAAGAAAAGGAAAGAAATAGCCGGGTCTGTCAAAAGACTTCTCAAATCCAAACGGATCTCAAGACGACAGCAGGAGCAAGTACTCGGCTCCCTACAGTTCGCCTCAGTGACAAACCCAGTGCTAAGAGCACAGTTAAAGGATGCTTCAGGAGTCTGGAGACGAAACGCATCCGTCGCTGGAAGAGATCTCAAGAGACCCCTACCGAACAGGCTTCGCTCCCTTCTAAGACCGTGGTCAGAAGCAAGGACCTTGAAAAGATCCATCCCTCTCCAACCTCCGCCTCCATCGATCAACATCCACACGGACGCTTCTCTGGAGGGTTGGGGGTCACTCCCATCAACGGCAAGTTCAAGGAACATGGTCTCCCCTATTCAAGACGTTTCACGTCAACATCTTGGAGGCCATGGCGGTTCTTCTCACCCTGAAGAAATTATCCCCATGTCCCTCGATACACATCTGTCTAACTCTGGACAGCTCGGTAGTAGTTAGATGTCTTAACCGTCAGGGCTCGAGATCGCCCCACATAAACCAGGTGTTATTACCCATCTTCCGCCTGGCGGACAGGAAGAAATGGCACCTATCTGCAGTTCACCTACAAGGATTTCGCAACGTGACGGCGGACGCTCTATCAAGGACAAGCCCCATAGTGTCGGAATGGTCCCTAGACGCAAGATCATTCTCCTTCATCTCTCGTCAAGTCCCGGAACTACAGATCGACCTCTTCGCGACGAGCGACAACAAGCAACTTCCTCGATATGTGGCCCCTTACGAGGACCCCAAAGCGGAAGCAGTGGACGCCATGTCCCTGGACTGGAACAGATGGTCCAAGATTTACCTGTTCTCTCCACCCATCCTTCTGCTGAAAGTCCTCTCCAAACTGAGAACCTTCAAAGGGACAGCAGGCCTAATGGCTCCCAAGTGGCCCCGGAACAACTGGTTCCCCCTAGTCCTGGAGCTACAGCCCAAGCTGATCCCCCTGCCGGGCCGCAAAATTTTTTTTCCCAAACAGTTCTACAGATTGGGGCGGGGCTTCGTGCACAGAAAACAGATTATAAGGGTAACTTCTTTATTACGGCTGCGTTAAGATTTGATGGGTAACTAGCTCATTCAAGTTATGATCAGTAACTGGGTTCATAAAGAGCTGAAATGTTTATAGATAGCTTGATAATAATAATGATAATAATAATAATAATAATAATAATAATAATAATAATAATAATAATAATAATAACGATGATGATGATGATGATTATTACACACACACACACACACACACACATATATATATATATATATATATATATATATATATATATATATATATATATATATACATATATATATATATATATATATATATATATATATGTATGTATGTGTATATATATATATATATATATATATATATATATATATATATATATATCATGATTTGCTTATGAAAACTAAATGTTACTGAAGTGACTTAATTTTCAAAACTTTCTTACCAGTTCTTACCAGTTTCATAGTTCGATTCATGCAAGTAGCCTACAACCTTTTCACAACAAATCATCATCATCATTACTTTTATATCTATCCTTCATTGTTGCGCCTGTTTAAGCATGTTGAAGAATAAGGGTTTTAAAAGTCTGTCAATTTTACGTGTTGATTTCTTACTCTACCGCTAGAGTTATTGGGTTCTTTGACTGGCTAGACAGTAATACATTGGATCTCTATATCTAGTTACGGCTAATTTTTTCCTTTGCCTACAAATTCAACGAATAGTGTGGTCTATTCTTTCCACATTCTCATCTGTCCCTATACACCTTTCAACACTGAGATTACCAAACAATTCTTCTTCGTTCAAGGGTTTAACTACTGTTCAGTAGCTACTTTCTCCACATAAGGATTGAGACACTCTAGCTATGGTAAGCAGCTCTTCTAGGAGAAGGACAAACCAAAATAATAATAATAATAATAATAATATGAACGATAATGTTATGAATAATAACAATATGAATAATA
>NC_090735.1:49490261-49492761 GCF_036898095.1 Palaemon carinicauda
CATAGATTCTTACACGTGTGCCACATGTTCTTGGACATGAAGTGTATAATGATTTTAAAGACTGGCGTTCCTCCGGGAACTTGTGCTTAAAGGCAAAATATTTGTGCTTAAAGGCAAAATATTTCCCTTTCAGATTCCACATCACCGTCTTACTGAAAATCTATGTCTATTATCCAATATTATCATTGTAAATAATTTTCCATATTTCCATGCAATTTTCAAATATAATATTTATTTTATTTACCATACGTGTCTGATTTCACACCTATCTTTCATATGAAAATAAATTGCTGTTATTGTTTTATTGATCCTATTTCTATGGTTAATTATAATTAATATACCTTCTACCTAATATACACTCACCCAATGGTATAAATTTGTTCCTATACAAATATTTAACCTTCTGATCTGTCTTCGAGACTGGCATGATCTCTTCATACAGGTGAGTCTATCTTCGTCAGGTTACTTCGAGATGTTCCTCTTGTCCAATTAGGACTTCCCTGCCAAGGGGGCTGGAAGCCAGGTCATTGTAATGCCACTGGTAATGACATTTAACGGAGATGTCACGGTCTCCTCGGTCACCAGACCGCAGGAATATTAGTCGAAGTAGAAGGCATTTGGAATGGGAAAAAATCCACGATACATTAATTTTCTAGTACACTTCCATCAAGACGACAAGGCTTGAGCCCAAAAAACGGATTTTGAGCGAATGGGGAAATAGTCTTTTTACGACTATCAAAAAGAGGGAGATGATAAGGGAGGAGATTGGAGAGATAGTGGAGATTGATGGCAAGTCTGGTCAAGGGATTCCTATTCCTATTTCTATTCCTATTTCCATCTATGAACATTTCTTTCAAACCTTAATTTGTGAGGAAGGAGAAATTCCTGCCACGTTTCTCTGAACATTTTGGATTCTGGATTGATACAAGTCTTTTATATATATATATATATATATATATATATATATATATATATATATATATATATATATATATATATATATATATATCTAGTAACACTTCTTTTGTCTCGCTTGCGATATTATAGTGGTATACACTATCGTTGGAATTTTGTTCAATTTTTGGCTCTAAACTTAAAGAAACCCGTAATATATTGATTATTCTCCAAAGTACTCTCACCAATATTTGATATATAATTTCTCTCAAATTTTTTATTGTCTACTCGTTTCCCTTGTTTTCCTCCTCGGGTTTCCCTCTCCTTACCTAGACAAGCCCACTATATCAAAGACTTAGTTACTTTTTAAAAAGTTCTTTAGGTTTTTACTATTCATATTTTAGACGAGGGATCTCTAATTATAGAGAAATTAAAAAACTGATAAAATTTATTGTTTTATATATACATTTATATACGTATCTATACACATATATGTAGGCCGATATATATATATATATATATATATATATATATATATATATATATATATATATATATATATATATATATATATATATATATATATATATATATATATATATATATACTGTATATATATAAATGCATATGTATATATATATATATATATATATATATATATATATATATATATATATATATATATATGTACACGGACTAAAATAACAACAAAATCAATGAAGCCGTTTCTTCTCCACTGCAGAACAAAGGCCCCACACAAGTCAATTCACGGCTGATATAAAAGCATTATTTCACCACGCTCTCCAGTGCAGATTGGTGATGGTGGGATATTTTCGCCTGCTTGCTTACAGCGAAGCAACCTAGTATGGATGGCCCTGACTAGTACAGCTTTACTGATCAGGGCAATACGCAAACCCTTTCACCACCTTAATGTATCCCCACTCAGAAGGAGTCAATATACAGTTTGTATATATATATATATATATATATATATATATATATATATATATATATATATATATATATATATATATATATATATATATATATATATATATATATATATAATAACTAAGATCTTCATGCGTAAAACGACAGAAGACTTTCATTTAAATTTCACCACAGTACCTTGGAAATAAAGGAAAATGAAAGGGAAGTCTGAATTTTTCAATCCTCAGTATTTTTAGTGTTAAAACTATAAAAAAAATACAACATAAGGTATAAAATACGCTAAGGTTCACCAGCAGCAGATAAACTTCAAAATTTGGTAAAGAAACCGAGAAAGATCGATGAAATGAGGAAATAGTAATATTACAGTATATAAATCCCTGAAAAAAAATGGAAAAAAAAATTAAAATATCTCTCTCTCTCTCTCTCTCTCTCTCTCTCTCTCTCTCTCTCTCTCTCTCTCTCTCTCTCTCTCTCTCTCTCTCTCTCTCTCTCTCTTTCGATATGGTTTCTTAAAAGTTTTCGGCTTCAGCAAGGAAGCTGACTTCATGACATGTTTTGTAATGTTTTCTCAAGAGGGATGATTACACCTCTCCGTCAAACATACAATATACACACACGCAAACTGACAAATATAATATATATATATATATATATA
>NC_090735.1:49502761-49515261 GCF_036898095.1 Palaemon carinicauda
GCAGTAATTTTTGACAGTAGTAAAAATAATAATAATGGAAATCAATTTATGACGGCATGTTCAGTCAGAATAAATGAACTCTTCCTTCTGATAAATGTTCTATTAGTAGCTTCCTTGCATTCAATCTGGTTTCTTTTCAATTCGATCCCAATGGTTGGTACAAATTTATCAATGATAGTAGTGAACCATTTCATTCATGTCTTCTTGAATCATCAGAGATTGTTCTCTTCACTCTGGTTGGCGAAAATAATATATATATTTATATATATATATATATATATATATATATATATATATATATATATATATATATATATATATATATATATATATATATATATATTCTAATTTTCAAGCTTACGTAGCTAATGTGAATAGATATACATGTACATGCATACACAAGTTCACACACATTTAAATACATTATATATATATATATATATATATATATATATATATATATATATATATATATATATATATACAACTTTATATTCTAACGACGATAAAATTTTACATAAATAGCCCTACATCTATGTTGCTTGTAATATACGGATTGTCTTATGATACTCCTCTTTCCTGGTTTAATTGCACACATACATACATGTATATATACATACATACACGCACAAACACACACCAATATATATATATATATATATATATATATATATATATATATATATATATATATATATATATATATATATATATATATATATATATAAAACCCGGAAATTCTCTGATGTTCGTCAACCGAATTACTATTTTCAAAATTTGAATGTGCACGAAAATAAATTTCACTCGTTAGTTGGTGCTCTATTTCCTATTTCTTTTGAAGATAAAATCAGCTTTCCGTCTATCTCATTACATATTTAATTCTTGGAGATTAGTTTTTAAGCTAATATGCTGACACTGGCAATGTATAAAAAACATCAGATTAAACAAATTAACCTGAAATTAAAACTAATCAGAACAAACTCCCCCAACCCAGACTCTATTAGTTCATACCGACCCAGAAATTACAAAATATTTTAAATGGGGTGATCTTGGTAATGTCCTTAGATCAAGATAAAATGTGGAACCTAAGAAATTATGTATTTTGTATGTATTTGAAGATCCCTTCATTACTCCTCTTAACTAGATCCATTCTTTGTGGGGGTACCTTAATATGGTGAAATTTCTTTCCTTGATCAACAAAGCTGTTATAGGCAGGGTCATCCATACTAGTTTGGTTTGCTGTGGGCGATATGACCAAAGTCCTCCATCATTAACAAAACAGATAATGTACGCTGAGTTATGGCGGAGGTGGTGGGTGGGGCTAAAGGCAAGAACTCTATGTGCAGTGAATGTGTGAAATGGTGTAGGTTTACCAAGGACTCCTATGTCCAACTGTACCTTAGAACAACCTTCGGAAAGGTACATACTGTCCTCTATTACGTTACGATCAGTTTTTTTTACATTTCGCGTAAAAAGTTCTCTCTTCATATACATTACTACTCAACTGCATGCAACACTTACAGACTACGGCCATTATACCTAATGACTTCCCGTCTCCTAGCTAGGAACTACGTAGAGGTTTAAAGGCCCTTCATGAGAGGCAGAGGCAGTGATGTTGCCCTATCGAGCAGGACAATGCCCTAGAGACTGACCATATTACATATGATCAGTTTCCCCTCTCCACCCAAACTAGGACCAAGGAGGGCCAGGGTCATCTTGACCCTCTTTAATATCACCGTCGTCTTCATATAAACACTACATCAGTAATAATAGATATAATTAAGCTTTTTCATTACTGAACTGAGACTCGCATCATTATTATAAGAAATGTTATGACACTTCTGAGCACTTATTCAACATTTCTCTTATTTATCAGGTGTTTTCAACCATAATTTTTCATTATAAATATGATTTAACTCTTTACTTGGTTGAGAAATAAAAGGTTTTATAAAAGCTCCCATAACAAACGTTCCATAGAAATTACTGTTACCGGAAAAAGAACGTTCCAGGTTCTAATTGAAATCTTATAAATATCTATAATGGTTATAAAATTTCTAAATTATCCCCTACATTCACAATGTTTCTGTAGTACTTAAAGTGATTGGATCAATAGGATAACAAATAGATAAAGAGATAAAAAATAACGAATGTGGTTG
Source organism: Palaemon carinicauda (assembly GCF_036898095.1). Classification (NCBI taxonomy): domain Eukaryota; kingdom Metazoa; phylum Arthropoda; class Malacostraca; order Decapoda; family Palaemonidae; genus Palaemon; species Palaemon carinicauda. The sequence continues at coordinate 49,504,918 of NC_090735.1, forward strand.
TTGAAGGAATAACGGTGATAATTATAATGAAAAAAGTACAAAGGAAAATCATCCGAAAATACATTATTATTATCATAAATTCAGTATTTCTGCGGAAGACATTGTGACCCTTTAAAAAGAGGCTAACAATTGTTCAAAGCAATATTTATAACAAAACACATTTTTTAATATATAGCAAAAGAGAAGAATGGATAAAAGCAACATAGGCAACAAGACGGATCATAGAACCACTAATGAATACTCCTAAATAAAAGGTAAAAACCGTAAAAACCTTAATGAGATCATTGCAGACATAAAACACAAAACAAATTAGTGTTTTCAGCGATGTTATTTTCTACAACACCAGCAGGGAAAGAAGAGAAAACAGCCATTTCATTAGACAATTTCACAATTCTTATTGCAACACAAGTGTTAATTACATCTCGCATCATTTGAAGGACTTATGTGCAAAAAAAATATGCTTTACGACTCAAGTAGGTCTATTCTCTCTCTCTCTCTCTCTCTCTCTCTCTCTCTCTCTCTCTCTCTCTCTCTCTCTCTCTCTCGATGGCATTATCTATGCTTGTTAAAGCTATAGTTATTGAAATCCGGGAACACTAGTTTCTATCTAAAATTATACTATAGTTATTAACGTCCAGAAACATTAACTTCTTTCTAGAATTCTACTTAAGCTATTAAAATCCAGATATACTATTCTTTTACCTGGAATTCTACTATAATTATTTAAATCGAAACCACTAATTCCTATTTAAAATTCTACCCGTTGTTAAAATCCAGAAACACTAGTTTTTATCTAGAAATGTGTGTGTGAGTGTGTGCGCGTGTGTGTATCATTATATATAAATGATTATAATATATACATACACATAAATATACAAATAAATAAACACACATACACACACACACACACACACACACACACACACATATATATATATATATATATATATATATATATATATATATATATATATATATTCCATTTTATGACTAGCCATGATAGCAAGTATAAATCACGAAAGATACCCAATGCAACGCATTAACTGAAATTAAGACTTCAATCCTATCTGCTTTGAATCAGTCATCCAGATATAGCTTCCGAAGGATTGCATAAAATATTTTTATTGCGTCGGATTTTGTTATTCCTATTAATTTCTAACTTACAGTCACGGATTTTAGCTTTAAAGTAGAAACCTGTTTGCGGATATGCTTGTGATAAAGCATATATTTATGGAATAAATATACTGGATTGGATTTCATTTGGTCTGATGTATAGATATGGGATATATAGCCAGACGCTGGGCCCTGTGGGACCATTCAGATCCCAAGTGTAACTGGGATGCTGTGAAGAAAAAGTTAAAGAAGATGGACAGCAAGGTAAAAGAAAGGATGCGGTAACGGAGGTTAAGTAGAGGTTTGTAAAGAAAGTAAAGATTACAGTTTGTAAATATCATATAATATTGATACCCTAACACCATCTCACTGAGTGGGGATACCTTAACGTAGTGAAAGGATTTGTGTATCGCCATGATCAGCAAAGCTGTACTAGGTTGGGTTGCTATGAGTGAACAAACTAAAGTCTCCACCCATCACCAACCCGCTATGGCCAACGTGGTGACGTAATGGCCAAACCCCTGACATGAATATAAGACATGTCTGATGCCTTTGGCCTATAGTTGAATAGAAATGGTGCATTTGTTATGTTGTTGTTGTTGTCTTTCGTATGATGTATAACGTCATTAATTCAAAAATCAAGTTTCAGCAAACAACGTTTTGAGATCCATTTGAAAATAATAAAACATGAAGTTGATGATCTATTGAAATCAAGTATTTTATTGGAGTTACTTTTCGTGATTATTTCATGCAACGTGTCCTCACAAAATCTATGTGCTTACCCTTTATACAAATGAATACCAATAACATGGGCAGTATTTCAAGAGGGAGCTAATATTACCAATTCGGAGCTTCATTATCTACGATATGGAAAGAGATAAAAAGCCAGTCGATTGTATGGTTGACAATGATAAAATATATATATATTCAAATTAAAAATATTATCTATAGGGTTAGCACTAATTCATTATCATATGCGTTAAGTTTCATGACATATTTAGGTTTTCATAATTTCTCCAATAACGTTGTTGATCCACCATTTTAATCTGATATGGACTTACGAGTTTAATCCACTAGCGCTTATCCAGTAAGGGTTTCTGGTTTAGCGGATATTGAAGAGTGGCAGGCAGCGCCCCTAGACTTTAGTTCATGACACGCTACCGTCTAGTCTTCGCTTGAGCGTTCTTGCTGCCTTCACCTAATTATTAAAGCCAAAAGAATAAAACAAATTAACCCACCAGTTTCCCAAAATCTTTTTTTTTTTTTTTTTTTTAAGTTTCAGTAGTTTATATATGATATATCTATTTTAAGCTTGTTACTAGTCTTTAAATGTTATATTTTAATGGTTAATTACTTCTCTTGTACTGTAGTTTATTTGTTTCCTTCATTCACAGGGGTATATTCCCTACTAGAGCCCTTGGGCTTATAGCATCTGGCTTTTCCAACTAGGGTTGTGACTTAGCTAATAATAATAATAATAATAATAATAATAATAATAATAATAATAATAATAATAATAATAATAATAATAATAATCAGTTGAGAGAACTATGTGCATCTGACTGATAGCAGGTGTCGGGGAACATCTATGGGACCTCCGTTTTAATTTTCTTGAGTGGGAAACAAAGAGAATCAAAGCCCTGCGCCTGTACACGTGGCCCTTAGAGAGAGAGAGAGAGAGAGAGAGAGAGAGAGAGAGAGAGAGAGAGAGAGAGAGAGAGAGAGAGAGGTATTCCTACAAATGAATTGGTAAATGTGTTTGTGGTAGCTCAAGTCCCACTGATTACCGCCCAATTTCCATAACTTCCATATTATCTAAAGTTTTTGAACGTCTTCTGGCAAAACGTCTTAATAGGTTTGCCGAAGGTAATCATCTATTCCCTAGTTTGCAATTTGGTTTTCGTAAAGGCCTTGGAGCATGTGATGCCCTTCTTACAATCTCCAATGCAGTACAGAAATCCCTTGATTGTGGTCGGGAAGTTCGTATGATTGGCCTTGATTTTAGTGCTGCCTTTGACCGTGTTTTCAAACTAAAACAGTTGGGAGTGGGTGGGTCGTTTCTTGGCATTATTATTGATTTTTTAAGTAGTAGATCTCAAAGAGTTGTTGTTGATGGGCACCATAGTGAGTATAGGAATGTGATATCCGGTGTTCCACAGGGTAGTGTTCTTGGCCCATTACTTTTCCTACTATATACACATGACATGTGGTTTGGCCTAGAAAACAAGCTTGTTGCATATGCAGATGATGCTACTCTCTTTGCATCAATTCCATCCCCTGAATGTAGATCTGGGGTTGGTGAATCCCTTAATAGAGATTTAGCTAAAATTAGTGCATGGTGCAAATTATGGGGTATGAAGTTGAATCCTAACAAAACTCAAAGTATGATTGTAAGTACGTCAAGGACGGTGGCTCCTCAACATCTGGATCTCAGTATTGATAATGTTTCTTTAAATTTGTATGACTCTTTCAAAATTTTAGGTGTGATTCTCGACAGGAAATTTACTTTTGAGAAACATATAAGGTCTGTCTTCTTCAATTGCACAAAAAAATGGCTTATTGAGAAAGTCTTTTAAGCTATTCGGTGATCAATCTATTCTGAAGAAGTATTTTCATTCTTTTATTCTACCTTGTTTTGAGTATTGTTCTCCTGTCTGGTCTTCAGCTGCTGATTCTCATCTTAATTTGTTGGACAGAAACGTACGGTCTATTAAATTTCTTATTCCTGATCTAGATATTAATCTCTGGCACCGTCGTTCAATTAGTTCATTATGCATGTTGCATAAGATTTTTCATAACTCTGACCATCATTTACATTCAGATCTCCCTGGACAATTCTATCCTGTTCGTAATACTAGGCAGGCAGTTAATTCTAATAGCCAGGCCTTCGCCATCATAAGACTCAATACTACGCAGTACTCTAGAAGTTTTATTCCAGCTGTTACCAAGTTGTAGAATGATCTTCCTAATCGGGTTGTTGAATCAGTAGAACTTCAAAAGTTCAAAGTTGGAGCAAATGCTTTTTTGTTGACCAGGCGGACATGAGTCTTTTTATAGTTTATAAATGACATATTAGTTTTTGACGTTGTTAATAGTTTATATATGACATATCTCTTTTGACATTACTTTTTTTAGAATGATGTACTGTTAATTTGTTCTCTTCAGTTATTTATTTCCTTATTTCCTTTCCTCACTGGGCTATTTTTCCCTATTGGAGCCCCTGGGCTTATAGCATCTTGCTTTTCCAATTAGGGTTGTAGCTTGGATAGTAAGAATAATAATAATAATAATAAATGACGTCATTACTACTGAGACGTTATTAGTGTTGTTTAATTGGAAGCCCTACACACCTGTGGAAGTAACGAGTATTGGGTTGCCCTGTTACATAATTCTTCCATTGCTCACTGCCATCTTATCCGTCTTCTGTGTTCCAAATCCCGTTCATGCAAGATTAACAAAGACAACAACACAACAAATACAGCCGTTCATAGCCCATTGATGGACAAAGGGCTCAAACTTGTCTCTACTTACATCTAGCATTGTGGCCACTTTTCATCGTTACGCTGATCACTACAGATTGGTGATGCAGGAGACTTTTATCTGATAGCTCACAGCAAACAAATCTAGTATGGGTGGCTTTGACTAGTACAGCTTTGATGATCATGGCGATAAGTTGTCTATATTCATGTCTAGCATTTTTAGCCAGTTTTGATCCCACGCTGGCCACTGCTGATTGGTGATGGTGAAAGACTTTTATCTGATGGCTCACAGCAAACCATCCTAGTATGGGGGGCCTGACTAGTATAGCTTTCCTGAACATGACGATACATATATCTTTGCACCACGTTAAAGTATCCCCACTCAGAGGGGGTTATCATCTCTATCAAACTGAACAACCTTAGCTTCAAACAGGCTGCCAACACCAGATCAAGTGACCCACACAAGTGTGAAGCAATCTTAAAGGACCGGCCAACCTGTTAAGAAGGGTCACTGGCTTCTTTAGATTATGTGTCATTCTAAATCTTTATTCCGCGCTGTACTAAATTACTCCAGCAGTGTATAAAAGCTCTTAACTTTCAATCTGCATATTTTGAAAATGTTTGAATAATCTACTAATTTCACCAAATAGCTTATCCAACATGAATAATATCTGTATGTCAAGGTAAATTTAGTATAACAATATAAAGTTTGTCTAGTAAAAATATTACAACCTTTAGATTATTTATTACGTTTTACTCTGATATTATTATTATTACAAAAGTGTAGCTATAAAAAAGCTAATGTTATGGAAGACTGCTGCACAAGGAAATTCATCCACGATTCAGCAAATAAAGTATGAATGTGATGGTGAAAGTTACACAACAATCTTGCACTTTTTCGGAACAATATGTCAGGGGAAATGGCTTGACATTTCATACGTATACATACACATACAGGACACATATCCCGAGTCAGTAATTATTATAGTTTCATTTGTTCTGCTTCCATAAATATTTAGTATTGACAATTTTCAGTTATCACTTATTATTATTATTTTTACTAAATTCTTTCACTAATATGTATTTATACATATGGTAATGTAGGCGACCCGTAAAAATTACGATTAAATATCTACATAGATTTATATACACAGATTCAACCGTTCCCCCCACCCTACCCCAATCCCCACTTTCCTAACTACAACACGGCAGCTTCGGAAATTTGCGAGTCATTGCGTCTCCGAGTGTACCTCTTGAGGTAAACCCCCCCCCCCCCCCTCCCCTCACCATTGTACAATTGCTTCCTCTTCCCCGGTTAAGAGGGATGCGGAAACACCTAGTAGTTTATTCGTCCGGCCATGCCGCTGAACGTAACCGGGAATATATACATACACACACACACACACACATATATATATATATATATATATATATATATATATATATATATATATATATATATATATATATATATATATATATATATGTATATATATATATATATATATATATATATATATATATATATATATATATATATATACACACACATATATATGTAAACATATATCTATATATATATATATATATATATATATATATATATATATATATATATATATATATATATATACATAATATATATATATATATATATATATATATATATATATATATATATATGTAAACATATATCTATATATATATATATATATATACATTATATATATATATATATATACATTATATATATATATATATATATATATATATATATATATATATATATATATATAAAAATATACACATATGTGTGTGTTTACGTGTGTGTATCCAGACACTCTTTATTATATAGGGGAGGTACTGTCAGAATGTTAATGAATAGCTTTAATTTATTCGTTCAAAAGCTTCATTCAATATCTACCCTATTTCACAGAAGGTGAATGGATATTTAATATACCCAACAGGAAGCATTTAATAAATAGCAAGTACTTTCAATAACTATTCAATAAAACGTAAATAACAAAAAATATATAGTGAAAATTATAAGACCATGTTACCGTAGATTTTTATGATATTGAAATTTGGTTATATATAAATAAAAAGATATCCGCTCAATCAAATGTTTATATTCTAATTATGATTAAAATAAATGTGATTTATCAGTAATGGTAAATAGATATCCCAATGTTGCCTGACCCTTTCTTCAATATATTTATAAGAAACTGGGATGATTAAATGACAATAATATATTTCTTAAATCTATGTTAAAAAGAAAAAATATTTGTTTCTGCCTTTAGCTGAAAAACTATCAAAGGAAACTCTCCAGAACTTTCGGTGTCCATAAATCATATACTTTGGGGATGAAAAGTTGCCAACAACTACTTCTTTTACTATTGTTTTTCTGTTTCCCGTCATTCACTGTTTAGAAGCCAGCTTGTGTTGGCAGATTGAAGATTTGTTGATTGAAAACGTTTTCAAACACATTCACAGTCTGACGAGTACGGAGGAAGTTTCAAGGTTTAATGACCGCTTATGAATGGCAGCGGCAAGCGACAGTGCCAGTGCTCTAGCTAGCAGGACAATGCCCTAGAGACTGATCATATATACATATGATCAGCGCCTAAGCTCCCTTTCCAACCATGCTAAGACCAGGGAGGGCTAGGCAATGACTGTTGATGACTCAGCAGGTAGATCTATAAGCTACCCCAAAACGCCTACAAATATGTTGAGGTTGCACACACTACAAAAAACTATCGTGCTTGAGCGGAATTCGAAGTCCAGTCCGACGATCGCCAGGCACGGACGTCTCCAATTAGAGATATACCGAATAATTTACGGTACAGAGATCAGAAGGAAAGAAGTTAATAACAGTTAGCAAACAAGACAAATGCTGGAACGCTGGAACATTTTAAAAGCATTTGGAATGCCCCTTCAATTTCCAGAGCCAAATGTAAAAGCATTTGTAAAACCAGCCACTCCCCTTTCAAGACATTTTCTTCTTCTCTTTCTACAAAACGAGAGTAACCATTTGTGTTTGCCTACTCCCAGGCAACTTTCATCAATTCATCCACGAGTAAGTTGAAAGAGAAGAAATATCCCCCAGGAAAGATTCAGGTTATTTTGTACAGTTAAGGACCAGATATTTTGAATAACTCCATTTTAAACCCGTAGGAGATATTTATTGTGTAGGAAACATGTATTGCTTGTTATACAAATTGCTGTTGTTTATACAGGAATTCTTTGTTTATTGCTGTGACGAATCTTAATATCACTAAAGCAAATAGTTAAAAATTTTTCCTTTTTCAAAATATTGTAGAGGGGGTTGAAAGTTTATGAAAATTACTTTTTTAAAATTATTGTTCAAATTGATTAATTACCTTTGAGAAATAAAAATGGGTAAACGATATGAGAGAGAGAGAGAGAGAGAGAGAGAGAGAGAGAGAGAGAGAGAGAGAGAGAGAGAGAGAGAGAGAGAGAGAGACGGTTGATCCACATCTTTAATCTCTTTTGTTCTATGTCATCTGTGAATTACATAAAAAAATATTATTTTTAAAGTAATGTTCAATTCAATCAAAAACCTATGAAAAATAAAACCTGAGAGAGAGAGAGAGAGAGAGAGAGAGAGAGAGAGAGAGAGAGAGAGAGAGAGAGAGAGAGAGAGAGAGAGAGAGAGAGAGAAATTGTTGACCTAAATATTTCATATTTTGTTCAAATAAGTCATTAGTGAACTACATAAAAAACAAGAGAAATTAGAGATTTCTGACCTCCGCCAAAGGGTGACGTTGACACAAAGAGAAAGACATTCGATTTGTATCTGATCCAGAGTGCTGATTCTGATACATAATCCAGATATGGATCATCACCAAAATTTACTGGTGTCGCCCCTGGCCTAGGATCTATGTGCGGTGAAAATTTCATCAAAATCCGTCCATTTGTGTTGATGTTCTTTAAAACGGCGAAATATACAAATAAGGATTTAGAATCGGACCCGGATCATCTCCAATATCTAATACAGTCATCCATAACCTGAGATCTATTTATGATGATAATTTCGTCAAAACCTGTCAATGTATTTCGACGTTATCTTTAAAAGGGCAAAAAAAGGCAAATCCCGAGCTGTGTCCGGGTCATCTCCAAAATTTTACGAGGTCATCCATGGCCGTAGATCTATCTGTGGTGAAAATTTCGTTATAATCCATAGGGTTGTTTTAATCTAATCCTGTCCACAGACAGGAAGACAGACAGGCACACAGAAAAATCAGGATCTGGAACCAGATCATCACCAAAAAGTTAAAGGAGTCGCTCATGGCCTAAGATTTGTCTGTGGTGGAAATTTCGTCAAAATCCATCAATTTGTTTTGACGTAATCTTTAAAATTGGGAAAAATGCAAATCTGGATCTAGAAACGGATCCAGAGCATCTCAAAAATTCTATGGGGTCGTCTTTGACATAAGATCTAACAGTGGAAGAAATGTGAAAATTCGTCGAGTAGTTTTGACATAATCCTGTCCAGAGTCTGACAATTAAATGAATAAATAAACCGACTCGAAAATATAACTTCCTTGACGTAGATAATAATCCTCATAATGGTTTTAAAAAAATAAACTAAAATAAGAAGTAAAGAAACCACCCCGCTGTAATCCTATAACTAAGCTAAAAACAAAACTAACCGACCGAATCTCATTGCGTTTGAAGTTTCCCAAATAACTGCGGATGCAATTACGTCTCTTCGGCAGTCATAAAATGTCAGAAATGGCCTAATGAAATAGCTGCAGTTTTCTCTACTCGAGACACAAATTGGAAAACGTTCATTTCACGATGCAGATTTGTCCATTTGCACTTCTTTTCCCTTGGAGCTTGGTGATTAATATAGTTTTTTATTTGATATTTTATTCAATAAGTAACTGGTTGAGACGTCTTCGCTTATAAAGAAATCAGATTTTTTGTACTGAAACGTCTTGCTTGTGGGTAAACTCATGCTCACTATTCTTACTTCCTTTCTGTTGTACAGGAGAATAATATGGATAAAAAAATACTGTAAAATGCGTGAATAAAAGGCTGACAGAATTGAAGAGATGGAGCAAATATTTCCTGGTGGTTTGGACATATTTAGAGAATGGGAAGGATAGGTTGGTCAAAATAAAATATAGTTCTTAAATAGACCCTGATGTACATAAAGGGGAAAAGTAGACTTATAAATTATTAATGGTTTAATGGGATGTTATTTTCAGATTTGTTGTAAATTTCAACACCACTTCCTTTTAATCTCGGTGCGTTATCTACTGAAGTGTTTTATATGCTTATTATAGATTTTTTTTCACTTTGCTCTTTTGTTATGTAAATAAACATATTTTCGATTTTATCAAGGAAATCTGACATTTTCATTTTTACTAAAACGCCTTGCTTGAGGGTACACTTAGGCTCACTATTCTATATTTTTCCTTATTTCCTTCCTTCACTCGAGTTTTCATTAAATAAACAAAAGCCTGAAACGTTTTTGCTATTTTATTAAACAAAGTCAATTTCTTTACTGAAATGTCTTGTTCAGAATACACTCAGGCTCACTATTCTATGTTTCCTTATTGCCTTTCCTTACTAGCATACTTTCCTTGTTGGAGCCATTGGGGTTATAGCCTCCTGCTTTACCAAGTAGGGTTGTAGCTTAGCTAGATAAAATAATAACAATTACTGATAAGTAATGAAGGATTCTTACAAATCAGATAATAGGAGATGAGATATTACATCAGTC